>NC_069499.1:760030657-760153157 GCF_027579735.1 Bombina bombina | reverse complement strand
GAATCTTCCACTATTTACCTTGAACAGCCGCATTAGCTGGTGCAGGTAGTTAGTATCCTTACCCACCATATTATCCCTAATAGGGGTACCATACTTCTTACGCATTAAATTAACGGTAAATCTTAACTAATCAAATGCCATATATTTAATCTCTGCAATTAAAAAAGTATATTTGTACCTTTTTTGTTTTAAATCCATCTGTTAAAGGGTTAAATAAGTGCAGAAAGTAATGCTTCTATTGCATTGTTATGCCGGCCCACTGGGATAAACTCTTTTATATATGACAATTCCAGTGAACATCCAATCAACGCGTGTGTCATTTGACAATCTTAAAGTCCAGCCCCTTTAAAGCCCATGTCGAGAATGGGTGGGACTGCTCTATACATCACAGCCCAGTCAAAAGATGAAATGAAGAGGGGTGGAGGAGCAGACAATACCAATTAGGATTATAAATCTTTTATTATAAAATATATATACACTTTTAAAGAAAAATAATTATGTGGTTTTACTTGTAAACTGATATATTTTTCATTGCAACATTCTTATAGTCTGAAATTTACCATCACTTTAAGTCGTAACTGGTAGTCTCATCAGGGCAGCTTTCTGTGGGATGTTCCTGAGAACTTTTTCCTATGAGAACCCTACAAATGGAATGTGGTTTGGGGAAAAACTGAAAAATAGGAGAATCGTTAATACCTCCAGAATGCGTTAACCTGTCATTTCTTTCAGACAATTTATAGTCGTGCTGTAGGTAGAGACTTTGATTACAATTGTTAACATTATATATCCAATTTTGTCCTCCATCCCATCAGGTAATGGCTGAGTATCGATGACTGTCCCTGTGGCATGTTGTTGGCCACTGGGGCTACCTCTAAAAAAGAGTTGATAGTTTGCTGAGCTGCAGAAGATTGGCTCATATTAGCAAAATGTTCAGTTAATTGGGATAGCTGTGTACTAAGCTGGCCTTCTAGGTTATACAAACTCTCCTTGCTGGGAAGAATCATAATCAGAGCTTCTATGCCTATTCTGATATGGTGACCTTTGTATTTCATCATGTTTCTCATTACTGCCCAGGGTTAACCTATTTAGGGCCAGATTACGAGTGGCACGTTAACAGTAGCACGTGAGCGATAAAGGGTTTATCAGGGCTGTTTGTGAGTGTCGGGTTTTTCTCTCGTATTACAAGTTGAAAGTAAATGCGATCGATTGAGCGATTGAAGTTAACGCGCGTCGGGTTAGTGCCTCCTCAGAGCTCTGGTTAACTGTTTTGCAAAACAAAAACGTGTCACAAAACATATCAAAAATACATTACAAAGTACAGTTACACTCATAATAACTCTATCTAATAAAAATATTAAAAAAAATATTGCACACAAAGGTTATAAGGGCTCAAAGATATGAGGTTTCAGGTGTTAGAAAAAAAAGGGCAGACAAAGGGCATTAACAATGAGATACATACATATACTGTACATCTCTAAAGATGTGTATATATATATATATATATATATATTTGTCTATGTGTACATGTGTATATATGTGTATTTATTTAAATATTGCACACAAGTTATAAGGGCTCAAAGATATTACTGCTGTTGTTTTTGCTTTTGTTAGTAAAAAAAGACATTGTTAAAGGGCTTTAACAATGAGATACATACATATACTGTAATATCTAAAGATGTATATATATATATATATATATATATATATATATATATATATTGTCTTTTTATGTGTACATGTGCATATATGTGTATTTATTTATACACATGTTAATACATAAATGCATAGGTACACAATATATAGACATATACCGTATATGTATTATAAGTTACTATAAATATCTGTATATATCTATACTTATATATAATTATATATACCTGTATATGTATAGATATATATTGTACCAAAATGCCATCATATATATATATATATATATATATATATATATATATATATATATGTATTTATGGGAATAAATAGAAGAACATATGATTCTATGTGCAGAACATTGGGATGTGAAATATTCATATTATTATGTCGGGTTAGCGCACTTGAGAATATGCAAACGTGTTTCCTTGCGAGTAGGTTGTTAGGCTTTTTTCACACTTTTTTGTTCCATTGACTTCTATGGGGGAACAGGTTATTGCACAAAACAAAAGGAAGTGATCCCAGATTTGCTGGAAAAGGCAAAAATTATATTGTCTCCCAGCCGACCTTGTTGTCTATATTATAGAAGGAGGTAACTGGCTGGGAGTGTGGTTAGAGCATATTACATCATTTAAATCAAGGAAAAAACCCTATTTAGAGAATAGGGAAACGTATGCTCTTTCTACACATAAAGTATATATTTTTCCACTTAAAATTTAACTTTTACTAGTTTTAGTTAAAGGGACACTCAGGTTAAATTACATTTTCATGATTCAGATAGAGCATGTAATTTTAAACAACTTTCAATTTACTTCCATTTAAAAAAAATGTGCACAGTCTTTTATATTTACACTTTTTGAGTCACCAGATCCTACTGAGCATGTGCAAGAAATCACAGACTATACGTATATGCATTTGTGATTGGTTGATTGCTATCACATGGTACAAGGGGAGTGGAAATATACATAACTTTGAAATTTGTTATAAAAATAACTACTACTCATTTGAAGTTCAGGCTAAGTGCTATTACATTGTCTTGTTATCTTGCATTTGTTGATTATGCAAATCTAATGTGTTGACTGGTCCTTTAAAAAAGGCAGCAGAAATAGAAGTTGTATCTAGCGTGCCAGAAAAATAGTTAAAAACACAACTCTGTAACTGTGACTTGTATAAAGTACTTCAATGTTGCTGATTTTAGGTAGTTTATCACATATGAGGAGAAGAGGAAAAATCAACGATATTAGGTAAATGTAAGAGCCTCTATTTAGGAATTGTGTCCTGTATTGCCCTATATTAGGGTAGATAAGACACTTTTTTACACTAAATATGCTATATATCCCTTCCCCATCCTTCCCACAATATGCCCCAAATGTTACAACAAATGTTACAACAACAAATAAAAATATTAATTAGTAGATAGTCTAAAATTGACAGAGTGCAGTTAAAATAAACACAAAGCCCCTATTGCGCGCGTGATATTCTAAGTTCCACTTTTTATAAGCGCCATTAAAAAACATCAAAAACAGTTCACTTTCAACTCATAATACGAGTGCAACCCGATGTGCACAAAAGCTTACTTCTAGTGCAGTTAATGATCAAGTGGGAGAGTTTAATACCGGAATGGGTGTAGAGGTTAGAAGAGGGCGCTATACAGCTAACACATAAAATAGCTATATAAATATATAAATAGCTCAAATATAAGTTCCACAATTGTAAGATCCACAAGTATTCTTTGTTTAATGTCTAAAAATCTAAAATAGCATCACATCCAATAACAAGCAGGGACGTCTCCACATATATCAGCACATCAAATATGTAACAAAAAATAAAAAGTTATCAAAAAAGCATAATAAAAACACAGCGTAATAAAAACATATGTGCAATTAAAAGAATCTATACTGTATATCAGAGGTTGTGCAAGAAAAACTTCTTGTAGCTTTGTTCAAAATAGAGTTCCTGGTTCCACAGAGTAAACACTATATCCACAAATATAGCAAATGCACTTGTATTGAGCCAAAACAGTACCGGTCTGTAGTAGGGAACAATGTCATTGCTATTTATCCCTGTTTTGCTGCAGCATACAGTTATAACTTTGTTCCAAATAGGGTATAGTGTAGCCAAAAGCCGCTTCTATTACCTAACCTTGGTATACGCCGTTTGCCTTCCGCTTACACAGCAGCGAGTTCCACGTCTCCCAGGGTGTTGCACACCTTGTGTGAACCTGGTGAGACTCTCTGCTTCCCTGCATAGTGCTTCACTCAGCGTTTGAATCCTTAAGGTGCAAACAGTTGTAAATTCTCTTTCTGCAGTTGAATCTTTACAGCAATCACAACGGTTCTCCATAGTTATCAGTCGACGCGTTTCACCCACTATCTGGGGCTTTATCAAGATACAAGGTGTGCAACGGCTTGGGAGACATGGAACTCACTGCTACGTAAACGGAAAGCAAACGACGGATATCAAGGTCAGGTAATAAAAGCGGATTTTGGCTACACTATACCCTATTTGGAACGAAGTTATAACTATATGCTGCAGCGAAACAGGGATAAATAACAGTGACATTGTTCCATACTACAGACCGGTACTGTTTTGCTAAATACAAGTGCATTTGCTATATTTGTGGATATAGGCCCCTAGTTATCAATGTGTCTACTTACCTGCCTTTGCTGGCCCAATACGCCCGCCTAAGCTCGCCTACCATCGCCGCCGCGGACCTGAATACGCTCGCCAAAGTTATCAAAAAAGCTGTCAAAAAGCCGCGCACCAAGTACGGGACGATGAGCAGCGGACTGGGATAGTTATCACTCATCTGATCTCGCTGCTCTTCGGCTTTTTTACAGCTTTATTGATAAGCTGTCACTAAGCACCCACACTAAACTACACTATTCTACCCCCTATACCGGTGCCCCCAGCAACTAAATAAAGTTATTAACCATTAAACCGCTGCTCCTAGACCCCGCCGCAACTATAATAAATGTATTAACCCCTAAACCGCCGCTCCCGGAGCCCATCGCCACTCTAATAAACTGATTAACCCCTAAACCGCTTCATGTATAAACGGCTAGGTCTCTTCTGAAGCAGCTTGACACTGAGCAACAAATTACCAAGCAATGAGTTCTGTTGGGAGGAGCCTTAAATAGGGGTAGTGAGTTCACATTCTTAAAGGCACAGTGTGAGAAGAGATAAATCCCTGACAGGACACCCCCCCCAAGGAGCCGCTCCGCGGATCAAGGACCAGGACGATCAGGATTTCTACGATGAAACAAGGAAACAAGACGTGGTGCAGAGACATTATTGGAAGGCTCCCAAGAGTCCTCCTCAGGACCAAACCCTTTCCAACAGACAAGATATTGAAGTTGATTACGATGGTAACGAGAGTCTAGGATAGACTCAATCTCATATTCCATGCCATCAATGACTGAAGGATCCACCGGGTCATTCTGAGTCGTGTCTCTGATTGTACTGTACGGTTTCAAAAGAGAAACGTGGAATGTGGGATGTATCTTTAGAGAATCTGGTAGTTTAAGTGTTACAGCATTAACATTGATGACCTTTTGTATTGGATAAGGCCCTAAATATAGAGAAGCGAGTTTTTTGGATGGAACTTGTAAGCGTAAATGTCTAGTGCTTAACCAGACTTTGTCACCAATCTTGTAAGCTGGGGGCTTGGATCTACGTAAATCGTAATGGTGTTTCTGAACAGCCTGAGCCTCTAGTAAAACTTCTTTCAATGTTGTGAAATTGGTGGCAATGGTGTTAACAACATCATTAACTATAGGCATGTCGGAATTGTTGATCCGATTTGGGTAGTATGAAGGATGAAATCCGTAGTTGATGTAAAATGGTGTCATTTTAGTTGATGAATTTACGGCATTATTATGGGCAAATTCTGCAGTAGCAAGTAGAGAATGCCAGTTATCTTGTTGTTGAGTGCAGTAACAACGAAGGTACTGCTCTAATGTTTGATTTGTTCTTTCAGTTTGACCATTCGTTTGTGGATGATAAGCGGTACTCAAACGTTTAGTAATGTTAAGAGAGGAGCACATTTGATTCCAAAACCTTGAGGTGAATTGCATACCTCTATCTGTGGTAATTGTTTCAGGCAGACCATGTAGTTTTACAATATGATTCAAAAAAAGTGAAGCAGTTTCTGAAGATGTAGGCAATCCTCTATGTGGTAGGAAATGTGCCATTTTAGAGAATAAGTCCACTACTACTAATATGGTGTTATAATTAGCTGATGAAGGTAGATCAACAATAAAATCCATAGCAATCGCTGCCCAAGGTCTGTCTGGTACTGGTAAAGAGAGAAGGTAACCATAGGGACTCTTATGCTGATGTTTCTTAGTTGTACATACCATACAGGAATCAATATACTGTTTAATAGTATCATTCATCTTTGGCCACCAGTAATTCCTTTTAATCAAATGAGCAGTTCTATGAACTCCAGGATGACCAGCCAATAAAGAGTCGTGAGCAGAGGTAAGTATCTCATTCCTGAGAGAAGGAGGTATATATAATAGAGTGCCATGGTAGTATAAGTTGTCTGAATGTTTTAGTACATCCAAATGACCCAAAGATGAATCATCCTTCAAATGTTCTTGTAAGATGGTTTTAAACTCAGTTGTTAAACAAATAATTCTATCCGGAGGTATGATAGATGAAGGAGAAACCACATCAGTAGGACGAGGGTCTTTTCTAGAAAGAGCATCAGCTTTCATATTTTTGGATCCTGGTCTATAAGTAATGACGTATGCAAAACGAGAAAAGAACAAACTCCATCGAACCTGGCGAGCAGTAAGGGTCTTGTTTGATTTTAAATATTCTAAATTTCGGTGATCAGTATAGATGGTGATTGGATATGTTGCACCCTCTAGGAGGTGTCGCCAAAACTCCAAAGCTGATTTGATTGCAAGAAGTTCCTTATCACCGATTCCATAATTAATCTCTGCTGAACTCATAGTTCTAGAATAGTAGGAGACAGGATGCAAAGGTTCTTTTTCAGAACGTCTTTGAGATAAAACAGCCCCCACAGCAAACTCAGAAGCATCGACTTCTAGCGTAAATTGACATGTGGGATCTGGAAATTGTAAAATAGGGGCTGAAACAAATTTAGTTTTTAGAGTATTAAAGGAATGATCAGCATCTTGATTCCATACAAACTTAACTTGCTTACGTGTTAGCGTAGTGAGAGGTCTGACAATAAGAGAAAAATCTTTAATGAACTTTCTATAAAAGTTTGCAAAGCCAAGGAATCTTTGAACATCTTTTTTATTACGTGGAATAGGCCAATTAGTGATAGCTTCTACTTTGCTTGACTCCATTGAAATTCCAGCTGGTGAGATGCAATAACCAAGGAATGATATGGTGTTTGTATTAAAAATACATTTTTCAAGCTTTGCATATAGATGGTGTGCCCTTAAACGTGTCAATACTTGTTTGACATGTACAATGTGAGCCTGTAGAGAATTTGAGTAAACCAAGATGTCATCCAAGTATACGACAATACAAATATCTAATAAATCATGAAAGACATCATTTATAAAACATTGAAAAGTCGCTGGGGCATTGCACAACCCAAAGGGCATTACAGTGTATTCATACAAACCATATCTAGTACGAAATGCAGTTAACTATTCATCCCCTGCCCTCATCCTAATCAAATTGTAAGCACCTCTGAGGTCAAGTTTAGTAAAAACTGTGGCACCTTGTAAACGTTCAATACGTTCAGGTATGAGGGGCAGGGGGTATCTGTTCTTTTTTGTGCATTTGTTCAACTGTCTATAATCGATGATGGGTCTAAGACTGCCATCCTTGTTTTTTACAAAGAACATTGCTGCAGCTGCAGAAGAGGTGGAAGGTCTAATAAAGCCTTTTTTCAGGTTATCATCTAAATATTCTTTTAAATGATTTAATTCTGGCTGTGACAATGGATATATATGTCCATATGGTATGGAGCTTCCAAGTATAAGATCAATAGGACAGTCATAGTCTCTGTGTGGAGGTAAAGACTCAGCCTCCTTTTTGTCAAAAACATCAGCAAATTCACTATAACATTCTGGTAACTTATGTTCAGTGATATGACAAAGTGTGTGTACCCCAAAACAGGATTGTTTACAGTGGTTTGAATCAAAAACTACTGATGCTGTGGACCACGATATAGTGGGATTATGCTTTATTAACCAATTCAGTCCAAGGATTAGTGGATAAACAGAAGATGGAAGAACATCAAAACAAATAAGCTCTGTGTGTCCTGAAGGGGTAACCACTTTGAGTGGGATAGTGTGGTGAGTTATGGGACCAGAGCTAAAGAATGAACCGTCAACCAGACGAATAGCTAATGCAACACTCTTCTTTATTAGTGGGATGTGATTATTAACAACAAAAGTGTTATCAGCAAAATTCCCAGAAGCCCCAGAGTCAATTATGGCCTGAACGTTTATCTTCTGATGGGACCACTGTAAGGAGACATAAATAGATAGATGAGATTTTATGCTGTCAACCAAATTAACTGTATGGTTATTGAATGAAGTCTTACCCTTCTTTTGTCGAATCAGAGAGGGACAGTTCTTAACTGCATGGTTCTTTTCAGCACAGTACAGACATAAGTTTAGTAGCTTACGCCTAGCTTTCTCCTCAGGTCTCAAGGGTCCCCTAATAACTGCAACATCCATGGGTTCTTCTATGGGTCTAGTGAATGCTGTGGAAGGAGTTGAGTGATGATAATTGGGGTTTCTTCTGGGGGTAGTCTCTGAATAAGATCTCTCTGACTTCCTTTCCCTAAGTCGACAATCTATGCCAATAGAGAGAGTCATCAATTCATCCAAGTCCTCTGGAAACACACCCCTTGCCAACTCATCCTTAACTGCATCATTGAGTCCCAGACGGAACTGATTGCGTAGAGCAGGAATATTCCACAGGGTGTCAGGAGCCCATCTTTTAAATTCAGTAATGTAGTCTTCTACCATTCTTTTGCCCTGCCTTAGAGACCTAATGGCAGTTTCAGCAGTATTTTTTCTATTGTGATCTTCATATAAGAGAGACATAGCAGAAAAAAAATCTTCTAGGGAATTTAGGATAGGATCATTTTTTTCATAAAAAGCATTGGCCCAAGACCTGGCCTCACCTCTGAGAAATGAAATTACAGTTAGAACTCTAATCCTGTCAGTTGGGTATGACTTAGGTTTCAAAGTAAAAAGCAGAGTGCAGGAATTCCTGAAATCCCTAAACATAGCTCTATCCCCAGAGAACTTTTCAGGTGGACTAACAATGGGTTCTGGAGTTAACTCAACATTAGGAGTTTTGTTAGCAAGATGATCATTAATAAATTTTTTTATACTCTGATTCTCTAGTTGTATATCCCTTAAGCCTTGAATCATGTGATCCATACTCTGAGCTAAAGATCCAACTCTCCTGGACAGTTCACTTACATCCATGATTTTAGCTGTTAGTAGTATTCCTTTTTTAAGGCTTGGTAATATGTTAGGATATGTTTAGTTGTTTTAGAGAACACTACAATTACAGCTTACTGCTTTATGCAGGACCACTCAGTCTCACACCTTACCTCGGATTCCCACAGATTTAACTTAAGGGAACCCTGATATGCTCATTGATCTGAGGGTCACTACAGCAGGGTAGCTGAGTGAAAACGGAACCTTCACGCAACAATAACTGCTTGTAGCAGATAAGAGAGTAAGTCTTATAGGAATGTGACTTCAGCAGTAGTGAAAGAGTTAATTAGTGCAGGTGCCTTAATTCAAACAGTCTAGCAGTGAAAATAGTTTATGCAGCAGGCTTTAGCAAACACACTGAAATTCACACAGAACTTTGATAAATGTAAACCATACTTTGATAATGAATAGTAGTAATTTCCAGAGTTGTTCAATCAGAGTAATATAAGCTGTGTTTAACTGATGAAACAGATACAGTTTAAGTTAAAGCAAACAGTTCATTTCAAGCACAATAGAGGTTAATTGTTAATTGTTGTTAAGTTTGAAATATGCTTGATAATGAGTAATGGTAGTTGTAATAATCTTTGTCACAGTTATATGTTTGCAAATTGGTAAGTAGCAGTAAGAGGTTTAGTGCATATTTGATATCTGAAGCGTATATGAATATCCAGCAAGTGAAAGTTTCACAAATAATATATATAGCAAGCGTAAGTGTAATGAGGTTGCAGCAATACACACAGTTCATAGAATGCAATATATACAGACCAGTATTATTGGAGATGATGTTGGCACAGAGCAATACAGTTACCAGACAGCAACAAGTCCCAGCGGTATCACAGAGAGCCTGGCTGAGAACCGCGGCGGGAGAATGACGGGCGTGACGTCACACGCTGCAGGGAACAACCTCAATACAGGAGAGAGACTGAGAAATCTCTCAGAGAACAAACGGAGCAAAACTTCAGGCACAAAAACATAATTTATGCTTACTTGATAAATTTATTTCTCTTGTAGTGTATCCAGTCCACGGATCATCCATTACTTATGGGATATTAACTCCTCCCCAACAGGAAGTGCAAGAGGATTCACCCAGCAGAGCTGCTATATAGCTCCTCCCCTAACTGCCATTACCAGTCATTCGACCGAAAACATGCAGAGAAAGGAAAACCATAGGGTACAGTGGTGACTGTAGTTTAATGGAAAAATTACCTGCCTTAAAGTGACAGGGCGGGCCGTGGACTGGATACACTACAAGAGAAATAAATTTATCAGGTAAGCATAAATTATGTTTTCTCTTGTTAAGTGTATCCAGTCCACGGATCATCCATTACTTATGGGATACCAATACCAAAGCTAAAGTACACGGATGACGGGAGGGACAGGCAGGCTCTTTATACGGAAGGAACCACTGCCTGAAGAACCTTTCTCCCAAAAACAGCCTCCGAAGAAGCAAAAGTGTCAAATTTGTAAAATTTGGAAAAAGTATGAAGAGAAGACCAAGTTGCAGCCTTGCAAATCTGTTCAACAGAAGCCTCATTCTTAAAGGCCCAAGTGGAAGCCACAGCTCTAGTAGAATGTGCTGTAATTCTTTCAGGAGGCTGCTGTCCAGCAGTCTCATAGGCTAACCGTATTATGCTACGAAGCCAAAAGGAGAGAGAGGTAGCCGAAGCTTTTTGACCTCTCCTCTGACCAGAATAAAAGACAAACAGGGAAGACGTTTGTCGAAAATCCTTAGTTGCCTGTAGATAAAATTTCAGGGCACGGACTACATCTAGATTGTGTAGCAGACGTTCCTTTTTCGAAGAAGGATTAGGACACAAAGATGTAACCACAATCTCTTGATTGATATTCCTGTTAGTGACCACCTTAGGTAGGAACCCAGGTTTAGTACGCAGAACTACCTTGTCTGAATGAAAAATCAGATAAGGAGAATCACAATGTAAGGCAGATAACTCAGAGACTCTTCGAGCCGAGGAAATCGCCATTAAAAACAGAACTTTCCAAGATAACAACTTGATATCAATGGAATGAAGGGGTTCAAACGGAACCCCCTGTAAAACATTAAGAACTAAGTTCAAACTCCATGGTGGAGCAACAGTTTTAAACACAGGCTTGATCCTAGCTAAAGCCTGACAAAAAGCTTGAACGTCCGGAACTTCTGACAGACGTTTGTGTAAAAGAATGGACAGAGCTGAAATCTGTCCCTTTAAGGAACTAGCGGATAAACCCTTTTCTAAACCTTCTTGTAGAAAAGACAATATCCTCGGAATCCTAAACTTACTCCATGAGTAACTCTTGGATTCGCACCAATATAAGTATTTGTGCCATATCTTATGGTAAATCTTTCTGGTAACAGGCTTCCTAGCCTGTATTAAGGTATCAATAACTGACTCAGAAAAACCACGTTTTGATAAAATCAAGCGTTCAATTTCCAAGCAGTCAGCTTCAGAGAAATTAGATTTTGATGTTTGAAGGGACCCTGGATCAGAAGGTCCTGTTTCAGAGGTAGCGACCAAGGTGGACAGGATGACATGTCCACTAGATCTGCATACCAAGTCCTGCGTGGCCATGCAGGCGCTATTAGAATCACTGATGCTCTCTCCTGTTTGATTCTGGCAATCAATCGAGGAAGCATCGGGAAGGGTGGAAACACATAAGCCATCCCGAAGGTCCAAGGTGCTGTCAAAGCATCTATCAGAACCGCTCCCGGATCCCTGGATCTGGACCCGTAACGAGGAAGCTTGGCATTCTGTCGAGACGCCATGAGATCTATCTCTGGTTTGCCCCAACGTCGAAGTATTTGGGCAAAGACCTCCGGATGAAGTTCCCACTCCCCCGGATGAAAAGTCTGACGACTTAAGAAATCCGCCTCCCAGTTCTCCACTCCCGGGATGTGGATTGCTGACAGGTGGCAAGAGTGAGACTCTGCCCAGCGAATTATCTTTGATACTTCCATCATTGCTAGGGAGCTTCTTGTCCCTCCCTGATGGTTGATGTAAGCTACAGTCGTGATGTTGTCCGACTGAAACCTGATGAACCCCCGAGTTGTTAACTGGGGCCAAGCCAGAAGGGCATTGAGAACTGCTCTCAATTCCAGAATGTTTATTGGTAGGAGACTCTCCTCCTGATTCCATTGTCCCTGAGCCTTCAGAGAATTCCAGACAGCGCCCCAACCTAGTAGGCTGGCGTCTGTTGTTACAATTGTCCAGTCCGGCCTGCTGAATGGCATCCCCCTGGACAGATGTGGCCGAGAAAGCCACCATAGAAGAGAATTTCTGGTCTCTTGATCCAGATTCAGAGTAGGGGACAAGTCTGAGTAATCCCCATTTCACTGACTTAGCATGCACAATTGCAGCGGTCTGAGATGTAGACGTGCAAAGGGTACTATGTCCATTGCTGCTACCATTAAGCCGATCACCTCCATGCATTGAGCTACTGACGGGTGTTGAATGGAATGAAGGACACGGCATGCATTTTGAAGCTTTGTTAACCTGTCTTCTGTCAGGTAAATCTTCATTTCTAAAGAATCTATAAGAGTCCCCAAGAAGGGAACTCTTGTGAGTGGAAAGAGAGAACTCTTCTTTTCGTTCACCTTCCATCCATGCGACCTTAGAAATGCCAGTACTAACTCTGTATGAGACTTGGCAGTTTGAAAGCTTGAAGCTTGTATCAGAATGTCGTCTAGGTACGGAGCTACCGCAATTCCTCGCGGTCTTAGTACCGCCAGAAGAGCACCCAGAACCTTTGTGAAGATTCTCGGAGCCGTAGCCAATCCGAATGGAAGAACTACAAACTGGTAATGCCTGTCTAGAAAGGCAAACCTTAGATACCGGTAATGATCTTTGTGAATCGGTATGTGAAGGTAAGCATCCTTTAAATCCACTGTGGTCATGTACTGACCCTTTTGGATCATGGGTAAAATTGTCCGAATAGTTTCCATTTTGAACGATGGAACTCTTAGGAATTTGTTTAGGATCTTTAAATCCAAGATTGGCCTGAAAGTTCCCTCTTTTTTGGGAACCACAAACAGATTTGAGTAAAACCCTTGTCCTTGTTCCGACCGCGGAACCGGATGGATCACTCCCATTAATAAAAGATCTTGTACGCAGCGTAGAAATGCCTCTTTCTTTATTTGGTTTGTTGACAACCTTGACAGATGAAATCTCCCTCTTGGGGGAGAGAATTTGAAGTCTAGAAGGTATCCCTGAGATATGATCTCTAACGCCCAGGGATCCTGGACATCTCTTGCCCAAGCCTGGGCGAAGAGAGAAAGTCTGCCCCCCACTAGATCCGTTCCCGGATCGGGGGCCCTCGATTCATGCTGTCTTAGGGGCAGCAGCAGGTTTCCTGGCCTGCTTGCCCTTGTTCCAGGACTGGTTAGGTCTCCAGCCTTGTCTGTAGCGAGCAACAGCTCCTTCCTGTTTTGGTGCAGAGGAAGTTGATGCTGCTCCTGCTTTGAAATTACGAAAGGAACGAAAATTAGACTGTCTAGCCTTAGGTTTGGCTCTGTCTTGAGGCAGGGCATGGCCTTTACCTCCTGTAATGTCAGCGATAATTTCTTTCAACCCGGGCCCGAATAAGGTCTGCCCTTTGAAAGGTATATTAAGCAATTTAGATTTAGAAGTAACGTCAGCTGACCAGGATTTTAGCCACAGTGCTCTGCGTGCCTGAATGGCGAATCCGGAATTCTTAGCCGTAAGTTTAGTTAAATGTACTACGGCATCTGAAATAAATGAGTTAGCTAACTTAAGGGCTTTAAGCTTGTGTGTAATCTCATCTAATGGAGCTGATTCAAGTGTCTCTTCCAGAGACTCAAACCAAAATGCTGCTGCAGCCGTGACAGGCGCAATGCATGCAAGAGGTTGCAATATAAAACCTTGTTGAACAAACATTTTCTTAAGGTAACCCTCTAACTTTTTATCCATTGGATCTGAAAAGGCACAGCTATCCTCCACCAGGATAGTGGTACGCTTAGCTAAAGTAGAAACTGCTCCCTCCACCTTAGGGACCGTTTGCCATAAGTCCCGTGTGGTGGCGTCTATTGGAAACATCTTTCTAAATATCGGGGTGAGAACGGCACACCGGGTCTATCCCACTCCTTAGTAACAATTTCAGTAAGTCTCTTAGGTATAGGAAAAACGTCAGTACTCGCCGGTACCGCAAAATATTTATCCAACCTACACATTTTCTCTGGTATTGCAACTGTGTTACAATCATTCAGAGCCGCTAACACCTCCCCTAGTAATACACGGAGGTTTTCCAGCTTAAATTTAAAATTTTAAATATCTGAATCCAGTTTGTTTGGATCAGAACCGTCACCCGCAGAATGAAGCTCTCCGTCCTCATGTTCTGCAAATTGTGACGCAGTGTCTGACATGGCCCTAATATTATCAGCGCACTCTGTTCTCACCCCAGAGTGATCACGCTTACCTCTTAGTTCTGGTAATTTAGCCAAAACTTCAGTCATAACAGTAGCCATATCCTGTAATGTGATTTGTAATGGCCGCCCAGATGTACTCGGCGCTACAATATCACGCACCTCCCGAGCGGGAGATGCAGGTACTGACACGTGAGGCGAGTTAGTCGGCATAACTCTCCCCTCGTTGTTTGGTGAAATATGTTCAATTTGTACAGATTGACTTTTATTTAAAGTAGCATCAATACAGTTAGTACATAAATTTCTATT
This sequence comes from Bombina bombina, assembly GCF_027579735.1. NCBI lineage: Eukaryota > Metazoa > Chordata > Amphibia > Anura > Bombinatoridae > Bombina > Bombina bombina. The sequence continues at coordinate 760,138,376 of NC_069499.1, read as the reverse complement.
GGGCTCCACTTTGGCTTTAGCACATATAGCACAGATATCTTCCTCTGAATCAGACATGTTTAACACACTAGCAAATAAACTAGCAACTTGGAAATACTTTTCAAGTAATTTACTATAATATGAAAACGTACTGTGCCTATAAGAAGCACAGAAAAAGTTATGACAGTTGAAAATTAATAAACTGAAAAGTTATAGCATCAAATCTTTGTAAAAAACACAATTTTAGCAAAGGATTGCTCCCATTAGCAAAGGATAACTAACCCTGATAGCAGAAAAAAATAAAAAAAAAAAAAAAAAAATACAGAAATAAACGTTTTTTTATCACAGTCAACTACAATCTCACAGCTCTGCTGTGAGTGATTACCTCCCTCAAAACAAGTTTTGAAGACCCCTGAGTTCTGTAGAGATGAACCGGATCATGCAGGGAAGACAATAAACTTCTGACTGAATTTTTTGATGCGTAGCAAAAGCACCAAAAAAGGCCCCTCCCCCTCACACATAACAGTGAGAGAGATCAGTAAACTGTCATAAATTAAATAAAACGACTGCCAAGTGGAAAAAAATAGTGCCCAAAACATTTTTTCACCCAGTACCTCAGAAAATTAAACGATTTTACATGCCAGCAAAAAACGTTTAACATTAATAAATTGAGTGTTATTAAAAAGCCTGTTGCTAGTCCCTGCAAATTAGGCTAAAGTTTTATGCATACAGTATAATTCCAGTGAAGTGCCATTCCCCAGAATACTGAAGTGTAAAATATACATACATGACAGCCTGATACCAGTTGCTGCTACTGCATTTAAGGCTGAGTTTACATTATACCAAACAGAGAAAAAACCCCTAGCAGCGCTCAACAGCAGATTGTAACTAGTTGTTGTTCTTAATTCACAAGTTACACATGTGGACAGTACCTTAATCCTCCGAAATGGCTCTTCAGCTCGTTTAGCCCGCACTCCAGTCCCGGTGCTCTCCGGTGTATGGAGTTTCAAGCAGATTTCCGGTTACGGTCTGTCTCCTCCCACATGGATCCTCATTCGGATACGTCACAGTAAGGCACTGTGGCTGTGTCAGAGTAGTGTATCGCTGTAGCGTGGCCCGCAAACCGCCAGCAGACCCGCTAGTCTGCAATTTGACATCAATAGAAAAACAAAAAAGGCGAGGCTGGGCAAGCAGAAAAATTATAAAACTTAACGTTTATTGCCAAAAAGGAAAGTAGATAAAATGCAATGGTAGCATGCAGTATGGGTCAGAATGAGCCTGAGCAGCAGCAATCTTACATGTTTCGGCTCCTGCCTTACTCATAGACTGTGCTACTCAAAGCTCACAGGCCCCTTTAAATACAAAATCACTCTGACATCATATGCAGCAATCAATAAGTTAACCCCTACCTCACCATGAAAGAAAAAAAGTATGTAAATTGAAATTGCATCAATAACAAAACATATATTGTAGACAAATTATTATAGCCTAATGAACATTTTATAATACTATGTAACAGTATAAATAACTATTTATAATATAATATATAGTATTAGGTTCCCCACAGTTTGGATGCAAAGTAAATAATACTGATCCTAGGTTGTTACTACAACTCTAATATATCAAAATAGATATGTATGGGTAAACAAATCAGGCTAAAAATAAACAGGCTATTAAGTTCACACTTACTTAAGCAAATACTGACTATCTTGGGAGTAACAAAACATGGGCTATAGTTATAGCCCTAATATAATCAAAATCTACTACCTTAAATAGCAATACCCCTAAAGTCAAAATAAACTATATTGTGTGCTTATGTAAAGCCTAAATATATGTTTGTCAAGTATAAGACCCATTTCAAAATACTAAACAAATATTCAACGGATATCTCAGCGCCAACAATTAATTAAATCATTTTGAATGTTAAGTCCCTGTGGCATACGGGTCTTGAGTTTGAAGATCCAAAATGCTTCGCGTGTGCGAAGCATCATGTCCTTGTCACCCCCTCTTTTTGGGGTTCTTACCCACTCAATAACCTGCCATTTAAGTGAATCGACATTACCATTATGACAAAATTTGTAATGCCTGGCTACTTGTGAGTCTGGTTCCTCTGATTTTACATCATTGATGTGTTCTTCTGGAAAAACTTTTCAGTCTGTTAATACACAGAAAGTTTTCATGATGGATGCATGTACAAACTGTCGAAGCACCTATGTTGTGTATTTGGTGACATGCCAACCTTGTGAGAAACAATATGTGGGTCTAACGACCAGGGAAGTGAGAGAAAGGATTAAAGAACACATCAATGATGTAAAATCAGAGGAACCAGACTCACAAGTAGCCAGGCATTACAAATTTTGTCATAATGGTAATGTCGATTCACTTAAATGGAAGGTTATTGAGTGGGTAAGAACCCCAAAAAGAGGGGGTGACAAGGACATGATGCTTCGCACACGCGAAGCATTTTGGATCTTCAAACTCAAGACCCGTATGCCACAGGGACTTAACATTCAAAATGATTTAATTAATTGTTGGCGCTGAGATATCCGTTGAATATTTGTTTAGTATTTTGAAATGGGTCTTATACTTGACAAACATATATTTAGGCTTTACATAAGCACACAATATAGTTTATTTTGACTTTAGGGGTATTGCTATTTAAGGTAGTAGATTTTGATTATATTAGGGCTATAACTATAGCCCATGTTTTGTTACTCCCAAGATAGTCAGTATTTGCTTAAGTAAGTGTGAACTTAATAGCCTGTTTATTTTTAGCCTGATTTGTTTACCCATACATATCTATTTTGATATATTAGAGTTGTAGTAACAACCTAGGATCAGTATTATTTACTTTGCATCCAAACTGTGGGGAACCTAATACTATATATTATATTATAAATAGTTATTTATACTGTTACATAGTATTATAAAAAGTTCATTAGGCTATAATAATTTGTCTACAATATATGTTTTGTTATTGATGCAATTTCAATTTACATACTTTTTTTCTTTCATGGTGAGGTAGGGGTTAACTTATTGATTGCTGCATATGATGTCAGAGTGATTTTGTATTTAAAGGGGCCTGTGAGCTTTGAGTAGCACAGTCTATGAGTAAGGCAGGAGCCGAAACATGTAAGATTGCTGCTGCTCAGGCTCATTCTGACTCATACTGCATGCTACCATTGCATTTTATCTACTTTCCTTTTTGGCAATAAACGTTAAGTTTTATAATTTTTCTGCTTGCCCAGCCTCGCCTTTTTTGTTTTTCTATTGAGTTTACATTATATCGGTATGGCAGAATTTTCTCATCAATTCCATTGTCAGAAAATAATAAGCTGCTACATACCTCTTTGCAGATTAATCTGCCCGCTGTCCCCTGATCTGAAGTTTACCTCTCCTCAGATGGCCGAGAAACAGCAATATGATCTTAACTACTCCAGCTAAAATCATAGAAAAACTCAGGTAGATTCTTCTTCAAATTCTACCAGAGAAGGAATAACACACTCCGGTGCTATTATAAAATAACAAACTTTTGATTGAAGGTATGAAACTAAGTATAATCACCACAGTCCTCTCACACATCCTATCTATTCGTTGGGTGCAAGAGAATGACTGGTAATGGCAGTTAGGGGAGGAGCTATATAGCAGCTCTGCTGGGTGAATCCTCTTGCACTTCCTGTTGGGGAGGAGTTAATATCCCATAAGTAATGGATGATCCGTGGACTGGATACACTTAACAAGAGAAAGAGAATCTGCAGGTTGATTCGAGTAGGCAGAAACTCAGGGTGAGCAATAAGTTGAAAATACAAAGTTGTATAAACGGCTAGGTCTCTTCTGAAGCAGCTTGACACTGAGCAACAAATTACCAAGCAATGAGTTCTGTTGGGAGGAGCCTTAAATAGGGGTAGTGAGTTCACATTCTTAAAGGCACAGTGTGAGAAGAGATAAATCCCTGACACTAACACTACACTATCATTAAATACATTATTCCTATTTAAAACTAAATACTTACCTGTAAAATAAACCCTAAGATAGCTACAATGTAATCAATAATTACATTGTAGCTATTTTAGGATTTATATTTATTTTACAGGTAACTTTGTATTTATTTTAACTAGGTAGAATAGTTATTAAATAGTTATTAACTATTTAATAACTACCTAGCTAAAAGCTAACACTACACTATCATTAAATAAATTAAATTAATTATCTACAAATACCTACAATTAAATACAATTAAATAAACTAACTAAAGTACAAAAAATAAAAAAAACTAAGTTACAAAAAATAAAAAAATATTACAAGATTTTTAAGCTAATTACACCTAATCTAAGCCCCCTAATAAAATAACAAAGCCCCCCAAAATAAAAAAATGCCCTACCCTATTCTAAATTATGAAAGTTAACAGCTCTATTACCTTACCAGCCCTTAACCCCTTAATGACCACAATATACCCTGTATGTCACTGGTCGTTAAGGGTTTTTTCAGGACATAAAAGCACAAGTCTAGCAAGAACACGCTATTAATGCACTCCCTCCAGCAGGCTTTGTGGAATAGAGCAGTCTCAACGCTGGTGGCCAGACAGCGCTATAAAACAATCAAGTCCCAAAAAAAGGCCAGCGACATACAGGGTACGTCGCTGGTCCTTAAGGGGTTAAAAGAGCTTTTTGCGGGGCATGCCCCAAAGAAATCAGCTCTTTTGCCTGTAAAAAAAAAACACAATACCACCCCCCAACATTACAACCCACCACCCACATACCCCCTACTCTAACCCTAAATAAACCTAACACTACCCCCCTGAAGATCATCCTACCTTTAGCCGTCTTCAGCCAGCCGACCACCAATGGAACAGAAGAGGACATCCACAGCGGTCGAAGTATTCATCCAAGGGGCGCTGAAGAGGTCTTCCATCCCATAGAAGTCTTCATCCAGGCGGCGTCTCCAATCTTCATCCATCCGGAGCGGAGCGGAGCCATCTTCAAAGCAGCCGACGCGGAGCCATCTTCATCCACCGACGCCTACTCGCCGAATGAATATTCCTTTAAGTAACGTCATCCAAGATGGCGTACCTCGAATTCCGATTGGCTGATAGGATTCTATCAGCCAATCGGAATTAAGGTAGGAAAAATCTGATTGGCTGATGCAATCAGCCAATCAGATTCAAGTTCAATCCGATTGGCTGATCCAATCAGCCAATCAGATTGAGCTCGCATTCTATTGGCTGTTCCGATCAGCCAATAGAATGCAAGCTCAATCTGATTGGCTGATTGGATCAGCCAATCAGATTTTTCCTACCTTAATTCCGATTGACTGATAGAATTCTATCAGCCAATCGGAATTTGAGGGATGCCATCCTATAGGTAGGATGATCTTCAGGGGGGTAGTGTTAGGTTTATTTAAGGGGGGTTTGGGTTAGAGTAGGGGTATGTGGGTGGTGGGTTGTAATGTTGGGGGGTGGTATTGTGGGGTTTTTTTACAGGCAAAAGAGCTGATTTCTTTGGGGCATGCCCCACAAAATCCCTTTTAAGGGCTGGTAAGGTAATAGAGCTGTTAACTTTTGTAATTTAGAATAGGGCAGGGCATTAGATTAGGTGTAATTAGCTTAAAAATCTTGTAATATTTTTTTATTTTTTGTAACATATGGCTAGATTTAGAGTTTTGCGGCCAAAGGGGTGCGTTAGCTACGTATGCTTTTTTCTGGCCGCACCTTTTAAATACTGCTGGTATTTAGAGTTCACAGAAGGGCTCCAAAAAAGGAGCGTATAGCATATTTACCGCAACTGTAACTCTCAATACCAGCGGTGCTTATGGACGCGGCCAGCTTCAAAAACGTGCTTGTGCACGATTCCCCCATAGGAAACAATGGGGCAGTTTGAGCTGAAAAAAAACCTAACACCTGCAAAAAAGCAGCGTTCAGCTCCTAACACGGCCCCATTGTTTACTATGGGGAAACACTTCCTATGTCTGCACCTAACACCCTAACATGTACCCTGAGTCTAAACACCCCTAACCTTACACTTATTAACCCCTATTCTGCCGCCGCCGCTATCGCTGACCCCTGCATTTTATTATTAACCCCTAATCTGCCGCTCCATACACCGCCGCAACCTACATTATCCCTATGTACCCCTAATCTGCTGCCCCTAACACCGCCGACCCCTATATTATATTTATTAATCCCTAATCTGCCCCCCACAACGTCGCCGCCAGCTACCTACAATAATTAACCCCTAATCTGCCGACCGCATCTCACCGCTACTATAATAAAGTTATTAACCCCTAATCCGCCTCACTCCCGCCTCAATAACCCTATAAGAAATAGTATTAACCCCTAATCTGCCCTCCCTAACATCGCCGACACCTAACTTCAATTATTGACCCCTAATCTGCTGACCGGAGCTCGCCGCTACTATAATAAATGTATTAACCCCTAAAGCTAAGTCTAAACCTAACACTAACACCCCCCTAAATTAAATATAATTTAAATCTAACAAAATAAAAATAAATTATTCCTATTTAAAGCTAAATACTTACCTGTAAAATAAACCCTAATATAGCTACAATATAAATTATAATTATATTGTAGCTATTTTAGGATTAATATTTATTTTACAGGCAACTTTGTATTTATTTTAACTAGGTACAATAGCTATTAAATAGTTAATAACTATTTAATAGCTAAAATAGTTAAAATAATAACAAAATTACCTGTAAAATAAATCCTAACCTAAGTTACAATTAAACCTAACACTACACTATCATTAAATAAATTAAATACAATACCTACAAATAACTACAATTAAATAAACTAACTAAAGTACAAAAAATAAAAAAGAACTAAGTTACAAAAAATAAAAAAATATTTACAAACATTAGAAAAATATTACAACAATTTTAAACTAATTACACCTACTCTAAGCCCCCTAATAAAATAACAAAGAACCCCAAAATAAAAAAAATGCCCTACCCTATTCTAAATTAAAAAAGATCAAAGCTCTTTTACCTTACCAGCCCTGAAAAGGGCCATTTGCGGGGCATGCCCCAAATAATTCAGCTCTTTTGCCTGTAAAAAAAACCATACAATACCCCCCCAACATTACAACCCACCACCCACATACCCCTAATCTAACCCAAACCCCCCTTAAATAAACCTAACACTAAGCCCCTGAAGATCTTCCTACCTTATCTTCACCATGCCAGGTTCACCGATCCGTCCTCCGAAGTCTTGATCCAAGCCTCCGAAATCTTCATCCCAGCCCAAGCGGGGGCTGGCGATCCATAATCCGTCTGAAGTCTTCTATCAAGCGGTGGCTGAAGAGGTCCAGAAGAGGCTCCAAAGTCTTCATCCTATCCGGGAAGAAGAGGAGATCCGGACCGGCAACCATCTTGATCCAAGCGGCATCTTCTATCTTCATCCGATGACGAACGGCTCCATCTTGAAGACCTCCAGCGCGGATCCATCTTCTTCTTCCGACCGGGGCGGACTGACAAGTCGGGCAAATCGGCCCTGGCCCGAGGGCCTGACTTCTTAAAGGGGCCCTGCCCCATGCATCATAGTAGTAGCTTTTTTTTTTTCTATTAAAAAAATATTATGATTTCTTTTTGGCCTTTATTATTTTTTATTTTTTTTGCAAGGGGGGGGGGGGTGGCAGCATATGATATTGTGACTTTCACTTTTAGTCCTGTGTGTGTCCGACTCTCACTCTCTCTCTGCACTCCGCACACACTCACTCTCTCTGCACTCCGCTCCGTCTCTCCAGTCTCAGTCAGTCAGTGTGTGAGATTGATGAAAAAGACTGGACTGGAGCAGTGGAGCCGAGTCTGAGGCGAGCCAGCTTGTATGCAAAGCAATGGAATGCTGCAAAATGCAAATCCGGTCCACATATTACTCCGTCTCCCACTGTGACTTGCCCTGACTGCTTAGCTCCGCCTCCACACGCCGTGCGCACACAATTTTAACTGCGCAAGAGGCTCAGGCGGCAGGAGCTGCAGCAGACCTTGTGTGGCCACGTGAGAGCCAAGGAGGACGACAGGAGACGAGAGAGGACGGCTGAGGCGGCGCCGGCAACAAGCAACAACGTACGACGACGAGACGACTAAGCCAGGTAAGTGCACTGTCCCGACACTGTGAAGGAGCCGCCGAGCCTGTTGCTGCTGGAGGGGGGGCCTGGCCCCGGGGGCTGAGTAGAGTACGGTGTCTCTCTGTAGGCTGTTGTAGCCTAAGCCTGCCTACTACTAGTACTTAACCTTTTATATATATATATGTCCAGTCCATATACGCTCTGAGATTGGTGCAGGGCAGGGGCCTTAATAAGAATCAAATATCACAGGAAAAAAATGGGAGGATTTCTTCTCTTAAAACATATGACACACTTTTTTGAAAACATTATGCTGAGAGGCCAAATAGGGTCTGTGTTGTAGCATGGGATTTTTATTTGACTCTATGGTTACAACACTGAACCTATAAGGAACGGGGGAGGGGTCTGCGACAGAGGGAACCTCAATAATATAAATCTCTATTATAAGGAACTGGGGAGGGGGTCTGTGTGTGTGACAGAGGGACCCTCTCTATAATATTATATATCTGTATATAAGGTACTGAGGAGGGGCTGTGTGTGTGTGACAGAGGGAATCTCTCTACTGTATAATATGATATATCTGTATATAAGTTACTGGGGAGGGGTCAGTGTGGTTGTGAGACAGAGGGACCCTCTCTATAATATTATATATCTGTATATAAGGAACTGGGGAGGGGGCTGTATGTGTGACAGAAGGAACCTCTCTATAATATTATATATCTGTATATAATGGGATTTTTATTTGACTCTATGGTTACAACACTGAACCTATAAGGAACTGGGGAGGGGTCTGTGACAGAGGGAAACTCAATAATATAAATTTTTGTTATAAGGAACTGGGGAGGGGGTTTGTGTGTGAGACAGAGGGACCCTCTCTATAATATTATATATCTGTATATAAGGAACTGGGGAGGGGGCTGTATGTGTGACAGAAGGAACCTCTCTATAATATTATATATCTGTATATAATGGGATTTTTATTTGACTCTATGGTTACAACACTGAACCTATAAGGAACTGGGGGGGGGGGGGGTCTGTGACCTTTGTTATAAGGAACTGGGGATTGGGGAAGGGGTTTGTGTGTTTCACAGAGGGAACCTCTCTCTATAATATGATATATCTGTATATAAGGTACTGGGGAGGGGTCAGTGTGTGTGAGACAGAGGTGACCTCTCTATAATATTATATATTTGTATATAAGGTACTGGGGAGAGGCTGTGTGTGTGAGAGAGACAGAGGGAACCTCTCTATGATATTATATATATGTATATAAGGTACTGGGGAGGGGGCTGCGTGTGTGTGTGACAGAGGGGACCTCCCTATAATATTATAAATCTGTATAAAAGGTACTGGAGAGGGGGCTGTGTGTGTGAGAGACAGAGGGACCCTCTCTATAATATTATATATCTGTATATAAGGAACTGAGGAGGGGTCTGTGACAGAGGGAAACTCAATAATATAAATCTCTATTATAAGGAACTGGGGAGGGGGTCTGTGTGTGTGACAGAGGGAACCTCTCTATAATATGATATATCTGTATATAAGGTACTGGGGAGGGGTCAGTGTGTGTGAGACAGAGGTGACCTCTCTATAATATTATATATCTGTATATAAGGTACTGAAGAGGGGGCTGTGTGTGTGTGAGACAGAGGGACCCTCTCTATAATATTATATATCTGTATATAAGGTACTGGGGAGGGGCTGTGTGTGTGAGAGAGACAGAGGGAACCTCTCTATGATATTATATATATATATATAAGGTACTGGGGAGGGGGCTGCGTTTGTGTGTGTGTGACAGAGGGGACCTCCCTATAATATTATAAATCTGTATATAAGGTACTGGAGAGGGGGCTGTGTGTGTGTGTGAGACAGAGGGACCCTCTGTATAATATTATATATCTGTATATAAGGAACTGGGGAGGGGGCTGTATGTGTGACAGAAGGAACCTCTCTATAATATTATATATATGTATATAATGGGATTTTTATTTGACTCTATGGTTACAACACTGAACCTATAAGGAACTGGGGAGGGGTCTGTGACAGAGGGAAGCTCAATAATATAAATTTTTGTTATAAGGAACTGGGGAGGGGGTTTGTGTGTGTGACAGAGGGAACCTCTCTATAATATGATATATCTGTATATAAGGTACTGGAGAGGGGGCTGTGTGTGTGTGAGGCATAGGGAACCTCTACATTGTGTTAAATTTGTATTAATTAGGTTTTGGCGGGCGTTAGACCTCTCTATAGTAATGTATATCATGAGATGCTGTAGGAGGGGAGCAGCAATGTTCTACTGGAAGCTAGCTGAACATGATGGGTGAGCCAATAACAAGAGACATATATGTGCATCCACCAATCTTCAGCTAAATCCCAGTAGTCCATTGCTGCTCCTGAACCTATCCAGGTATGCTTTTCAACCAATGATAGGAAGTGAATTAAGCAACTTAGATAATAGAAGTAAATTGTAATGAATGGTGTTTAAAATTGTATGTTCAATTTGATTCATTAAAGGGATAGTAAATTCATAATTAGACATTCATGATTTAGACAGAGCATAACATTTGAAACAACTTTCCAATTTACTTATATTATTTAATTTTCTTACTTCTCTTGTTATCCATTGCTGAAAGGTCTAGGTAAGCTCAGGAGCAGCAAAGAACCTAGGTTCTAGCTGCTGATTGGTGGCTGCATATATATATATATATATATATATATATATACACCGATTGTCATTGGCTCACCCAAGTGTTCACTTAGAAACCAGTAGTGCATTGCTGCTCCGTCAGCAAATGATACCAAGAGAATGAAGCAAATTAGATAGTAGAAGTAAACTGGAAAGTTGTTTAAAATTGTTCTGCCTAATTCATTAAAGAAATTGTTTGGGTTTCATGCTCCTTTAAAGTTTAATTTTGACTTTACTCTCCCTTTAAAATTGATTTCTCTAAACCTGCCCTGGTTTCAGTGAAAATGGAGATAGTTTTATCTTTATTTAGTATAGACGCATACTTATAGGCTCATGCATCTCTTATTTAAAGGAAATTATACAAATGAATGATTTTTACGTCTTTAGCTGCCAGTAAGTGATTTTACCCCCTTGTTTGCCCCTCATTACTTTCTGCTCCATACTGTAGTGCATATAGGCATGGGGATTATTTTTTTTTCTTGGCATAAGTACTTGCTAATTTACAATATTTAGTTCTTATTAAAAATATTTAAGAAAAAAATTGTCTCTTTATATGGCAATTAAAAACATGGTGGGGGAGGGGCAAGGGAGGTGGGAGGGGCAAGGGAGGTGGGAGGGGCACATGAGATGGGGGGGAATAGGGTGGAGGAGGGGCAGATGAGGTAGGTAGGTGGAGCAAAGAGGGGGTGGGGGGCCCTGCCACACTTTTGCCCGGGGGCCCTGGTTGGTCTCAGTCCGCCCCTGTCTTCCGAAGTCCAACTGAAGAATGAAGGTTCCTTTAAGGGACGTCATCCAAGATGGCGTCCCTCGAATTCCGATTGGCTGATAGGATTCTATCAGCCAATCGGAATTAAGGTAGGAAAATTCTGATTGGCTGATGGAATCAGCCAATCAGATTCAAGTTCAATCCGATTGGCTGATCCAATCAGCCAATCAGATTGAGCTCGCATTCTATTGGCTGTTCCGATCAGCCAATAGAATGCAAGCTCAATCTGATTTGCGGGGTCTGGGAGCGGCGGTTTAGGGGTTAAACAATTTATTTAGTTGCGGCGGGGTATGGGATCGGCAGGATAGGGGTTTATAAATTTATTATAGGTGGCGGCGGTATAGGGGGGGCAGGATAGGGGTTAATAGGTATTATGTAGGTGGCGGCGGGGTCCGGGAGCGGCGGTTTAGGGGTTAATAAGTTTATTAGAGTGGCGGTGGGCTCCGTGAGTGGCGGTTTAGGGGGTAATACATTTATTTAGTTGCGGCGGTGTAGGGGGGGACAGATTAGGGGTGTTTAGACTCGGGGTACATGTTAGGGTGTTAGGTGCAGACGTTTCCCATAGGAATCAATGGGATGTCAGGCAGCAGTGAACATGAACTTTCGCTATGGTCAGACTCCCTTTGATTCCTATGGGATCCGCCGCCTCCAGGGCGGCGGATTGAAAACCAGGTACGCTGGGCCGGAAAAGTGCCGAGCGTACCTGCTAGTCATTTGATAACTAGCAAAAGTAGTCAGATTGTGCCGAACTTGCGTTCGGAACATCTGGAGTGACGTAAGAATCGATCTGTGTCGGACTGAGTCCGGCGGATCGAAGCTTAAGTCACTATATACTACTTTTGCCGGTGTGTAGGGCTTGATAACTAAGGCGAATCAGCCTTGCCACAAATACGCTGCGGAATTCCAGCGTATTTGAGGTTGACGGCTTGATAACTAGGGGCCATGGTGTTTACTCTGTGGAACCAGAAAGTCTATTTTAAACAAAGCTACAAGAAGTTTTTCTTGCACAACCTCTAATATACAGTATACATTCTTTAAATTACACATATGTTTTTATTATGCTGTGTTTTTATAATGCTTTGTTTTGTTACATATTTGATGTGCTGATTTATGCAGAGACTTCCCTGCTTATTATTGGATGTGATGCTATTTTAGATTTTTAGACATTAAACAAAGAATACTTGTGGATCTTACAATTGTGAAACTTATATTTGAGCTATTTATATATTTACAATATATAGCTTTTTTTATGTGTTAGCTGTATAGCGCCCTCTTCTAACCCCTACACCTATTCTTAAAGGGCCATGATACGCAAATGTTGAAACACTTGAAAGTGATGCAGCATAGCTGTAAAAAGCTGACTAGAAAATATCACCTGAATATCTCTATGTAAAAAAGAAAGATATTTTACCTCAAAATGTCCTCAGTTGTCACATCCCATTGTAAAGGACTTCAGTATGTCTGTCCCGGGACAGCCACGGGAGTGAGCTTTTGTGCACACTCATCTTATTTCCCTATTCAGTTTAAGGAAGTTTACTATGAAATCTCATGAGAGTTAAGTGAAATCTCATGAGATCACAGTGAAAGAGTTCATGACCTCAGCACTGTTTATGCTGATTGGCTGCTGTTCATTTCTTCATTTTTTTACCTGCAGCTGGGCAGCAGCTGAAGTATAACTTTTTACACAGAACTTACTTTTGTGAGCTGAGGAAGTTGTGAGTAAAATATCTTCCTTTTTTACATAGAGATGCTTAGGTGATATTTTCCTGTCAACTTTTTACAGTTATACTGCATCAGTTTCAAGTGATTTAGCATATGAGTATTATGTCCCTTTAACTTTCTTATAAGCCGTTGAGGAGCTTATTTTTGAAGAGTGGCTTTAACACCCCCAGCACCTTTCCTATACCTTTTGATTACTAAGAGTTAAATACTGCTCCACTTGTAATCTGGACCATAATTGGGGCGATTGATTTTTCTGAGGGGGACTGTGTCTTTGGGGATACATATTTTCTTGGGAATACTGATTATTTTTAGGGCATCTATACCTTTTGGGATGTCTATTTTCTGCATACACATACACATATATGCATATATGTCTAAATCCCAGTGGAACCTAATTAATAATTTATATATATATAGGGTTCAGTGACATATAATTAAAGGGACAGTCTACTCCAATTTTCTTATTGTCTAAAAAGGATAAATAATCCCTTAATTACTCATTACCCAGTTTTGCATAACCAACACGGTTATATTAATATTCTTTTTATCTCTGTGATATCCTTGCATCTAAGCCTCTGCAGACTGCCCTTCATATCTCAGTGCTATTAACTTGCATTTTAGTCAGTTAGTGCTAACTCATTAATAACTCCATGGGAGTGAGCACAATGTTATCTATATGGCACACATGAAATAGCAGTTTCTTGCTGTGAAAAGCAATTTTAAAGTTAGAACAATATGAAAAATTAAATACAGCATGTTTATATATACATATATATATATATATATATATATATATATATATATATATTTCATCTATAACCAGCTAGTAAGGATTTTAGCGGCTACGGACAGGGCACCACTATATAGTTAATTGTGGTGGTCCTGGTGAAGGAAGTTTAAATAATTACATTAATCTAAAAGAAAACTATAAGTAAACCTGTTGGGTCTTTTGATATTAAGTAATTTACTTGCTTTACAATTTCAAACTTTAAACTTGAATAAGTGCATAGATAAAGTATGCATGCTGAAATGTATCGATAAGATTTAAATTTGTTACCTACTTGGTCTAAAGACAAGAAATTTACCTGTTAGCTTTAAAATTTTAAGCTTTAGACTTAAAGTAGGAAATAAGTGCATAGATAAAGTATGTATGTTTAATTGCATTGATATGATATTAATAAGTGAAAAGCTTTACTATGTTCCCTGTTGGCCTTTTGACATTAAGTAATTTACTTGGTTTAAAATTTCAAGCTAAAATAAGAGCATAGATAATGCATGGATGCTGAAATGTATTGACAAGACCTGTTTGCAAAAGTTTGCTATTGCTTTCATTTCTACATATAAGGTGAAGTTTATTGTAAATAATGTTAAGCTTTTCTAATTATTATCTAAACTGGGGGTAGCCATTCCCAAGCACTGAGACTGTATTTAAACGGTTAAGATTATGGTGTAAATTTTAGGGCAAGCAAGAGTTAATACGCCAGTGGCATGTATAAATGAAGGCAAATGGATGATACAGATATCAACTTGTCTGCCTGATGAAGCCCTGAGAGCGATCAGCTGTGGGGTGAAACACGTGCAGCTGGAAAGACACACTATGAGTAACTAATAGTGTGTGCATTTTTCTGTTCACTGAGCCAAAATTCTCTCCTCTTTGATTGAAGGGACATTTCTTACTTTTGACCGTATACCAGGGGCGTATTACTGCCTAGGCCAACAAGGCCTGGGCCTAGGGCGGCAGATTGAGAAGGGCAGCACTTTTTGCAGTCACTGAAGGAGATGCTGCTGAATTAACTTTGTATTAATTGTTATGTACTTCTACTAAAATGTTAATTCATCTGCCGCTCTTTCAGAGGTTGGAATGGATTAAACATGAGTGACTGTGTGACTGCTACCGTAAACTACATTTCCCATAAGGGAATTAAGCCTGCACAAGTGCAAAGGCGCCACCTAAAGACCTCCCACCAGGAAGTAGTTTGCCAGCTGCACTGTGCTAGTACTCAGGATGGAGTTCAGCAGGGAGTGCGAGGAGTCCTTTAGGCCCTGAAGCAGGGTGGAACAACCAAGATCACAACAGGTGCGGCTGCGACAATGCCCTGGAGGTCCGCCACTCTGGAGGGGCCCGCTGCTGCCTGGCCCCCTGCAATGCCGTCGGCTAGCAGATTCAATAATGGCTGCCACTTCTGCAATTATTGTGCAGGTAAACGCTCTGTTTTACAGAGGCCGGCGGCAGTGATCTATATTCGGCACTGCTATGCCCCCACCCAACCTGTAAAATGAAATACTATAGGTTTTTTTTTTTTTTTCCAAATAGTTTTTATTAATTTTTAACAATATATAACAATAAATGGGGACTCGCAGGATCCCTGCAAATTTCAGTGCATAACATGTAGAAAAGTATTATGGAAGAATTACAACTGAGACATTCAAGTTTCAAAGATAGAGTCGGTACATTTCCAAACAGTTGTCAAAGAAGGGTAAGAGGGTGGGGGGGGGGTGGGGGAAGGGTTCATCTATGAGGATGGGAGAGGGGGGGGGATTACTGCCGGGGATCGCCTGAGGCGTACGAAACGAGGATTCTTATACTCTAACCTGGGGAAGCCATGTGGTGTCATGTGTGTCTGTCCAGTCAGCTCAAACCATTTCAAAAAGGTCACTTCTGTCCAAACTATAGAATATGTCCTTTTCCATAGCGTGTAAGTAAGCCATTGTTTTGAGAATATCAGGCCAACAAGGGGGGGATGTTTTCTTCCAGTGTCTGGCAATATTGGTTTTAACTGATGACAGGAGATAAACGCAGAGAATCTGCTGATGTTTAGGAAGGGCCTGCAGGTTTAGGTGTAGAAGTGCAGTGGCAGGGTTTTTTGGTAGCTGAATCCTAAGAGCAGACAGAGTACAGAAACATGTGTTCCACAGGGGAGTCAACCTAGGATATTCCCACCAAATGTGAAGCATATTTCCGTGGGAGCCACATTCCCTCCAGCATTGCGGAGAAGATGTCGGAAACATCTTAGATAGCCGCGCGGGGACCAGATACCATTGGGAAATAACTTTATAATAGGTTTCGAACATTGTCACACAATGTAATGATTTTTTGGTTAAGGTGAGGGACCCCTGCCAAGCATTAGCCGAGATTCGAGAGTGAAGAATAGTGTCCCACTTACGCAAGTGCGGGGCCAAGTCTGGGGGCACAGTACCGTCCAGCAGACTATAATGTCTCGAAAGAGGTTTGTGGAGTCTACGTCCTCCTTTCCATACAGACTCCCATGGGGTAAGCTGACGTGGAGCAGAGGGAAAAAATCCCCAGCTAGAGAGGAAACTCTTGATCCTAGTGAACTCGAATAGGAGGTAGGGCGGGATGTCTTCGCCTGGTCTGTCCTTAGACAACGAGAGATATCCATCGTCACTAGTCTCTGACCAAAAGTCTGAAACTTGTTTTACACCCAACCTAGCCCACGTATTGGGGTGTGTTTCTGCTAGACCTGTAAAGAGGCCTGGGATAGAGGTGATCGGGGAGGGGTGCGGCGCAATTAGTTTACGGTGCCGGATCTTATCCCAGATTGCCAGGCATTCCAAAACTACAGAGTTATGTATCTTTAGGGTTCTGCGGCTATGGACCGGGGTCCAGATTAGATCTTTTAGGTATATATCAAACGGTAATGAGGCTTGTTCAATGTCTCTCCACCTGTCTTGTGAGTGAAGCACTCCCCACTGGGAGATGTGCGTGAGCATGGCACCCTCGTAGTACTTTACTATGGATGGGGAAGCCAGACCCCCAAGCTGGACAGAGAACTGCAGGGTTTTATGAGCTATTCTAGGAGTTTTGTTTTGCCAAATAAATTTCGTACACTCACTTTGAAACTGTAGCAAAAGGTGAGTGGGGATTCTGATTGGAAGGCATCTAAATATATAGGTGAGCCGAGGGAGGAACGACATCTTAAGGGACGCTATACGGCCCATCCAAGAGATGTTCTTATGATCCCAAACATGTTTTAACGCTCTCAGGTCCGCCAAGAGGGGTATATAGTTGTCCTTAACCATCTGTTTCAAGTCATTAGAAATTTGAACTCCAAGGTGGGTAATCCCTTTGCTAGACCACTTGAAGTCAAATTGTCTTTGGAGGGCTGTGACATATTTTTGGGGAAAACCCCACAAGTAAATTTCTGTTTTGGGGGTGTTTAGCTTGTAGAAGGAAAGGGAGTCAAAGGCCTCAAGGATTTTCAGAAGTCTAGGGATTGTGCGAAGCGGATCTGCAGAAAACACCGTCACATCATCCGCAAACAAGGCGATGTTGTGTTTGGAGCCAGAAAGTGTAATTCCTACAATTTCCCTGTCAGTACGTATTGTTTCTGCTAGAGGCTCGATTGCCAGCGCAAACAGGAGTGGAGAAAGTGGGCAACCCTGCCTCGTGCCATTAAAAATGGGGAATGGAGACGAATGGAACCCTACCCCCCTGACCGTTGCTGTGGGGTTGGAGTATAAAGCTTGGATCGCGAGGCGTATGTCAGAGGGAAATTTGAAGGCGACAAGAGTCTCCCAAAGGTAACTCCATCTGACCCTGTCAAAAGCCTTCTCGGCATCCAGAGAGATAACCGAGAAAGGCTTGTTCATTCTCGTCGATTCGCAAGCAATATTGATAAGGCGCCTAGTGTTATCCGGGCCCTCACGATTATGTACAAATCCTACTTGGTCTGGGTTGACTAGGGTAGGCAGAAGTTTGCATATTCGATTGGCGAGAAGTTTGGAATAGATTTTTTTATCAACGTTTATAAGCGAGATGGGCCTATAGTTGGGGCAGTAGGAGGGGTCTTTGTTTGGTTTGGGAATCATGATAATTTCGGCCTCCAAGAATTCTCGTTTGAAACTTCCCTCTTGCCTGGCAGTGTTAAAAAACCTAAGGAGCAGCGGTATTAGTTCTTGACTATAAGTTTTGTAGAACTGTGCGGGGAACCCATCTGGGCCGGGGGCCTTAAGGGATTTGAGGCGCTGGATGACCTGCTTAATTTCCAGCTGAGTAAATGGGTTGGACAGAGACTCTTGTTGTTCCGTCGTCAAGGACGGTAAATTTAGGGACTCTAGAAATATTTTAATCTGTTGTGTGGAGGCAGGGGCTTTAACTTCAGTGCCCTCAAGGTTGTAGAGTTTAGAATAGTAGTCTGAGAAGCAGTCCCCTATCTGTGAGGGGAGTTTATGGGTCTTGTTGTTGTGAAAAATTTGGTGTATGCGAGAAGTGCTATTCCGCTGACGCAATTTGTGTGCTAACAGAGTATCGGCCCTATTGCCTTTAAAATAAAATAACTGCTTAAGTTTTGTGAGGTTCTCTTGAGTGCGTCGCAACTCTAGGTGATTAATATGCGCACGTACGGCTGAGATCTGAGAGGTCAGTACTTCAGAGACGTTAGCTCTGTTGGAGGATTCAAGCAGCCGAAGTTTGCAGTGGGCTTGGGCTAAGGAAAGTCCAGCCAATTTCCTAAGGCGAGCTTGCCTGCGGATGATATAGCCTCTGGATACCGCTTTAATAGCTCCCCAGAGTGTATCATCAGTTGTCTGACCATTGTCGTTAAGTTGAATAAGTTCTATAAGATCTCTTCGTAGCTCTTCCCTGAAGGCAATGTCTGCTAGGATGTTGCGCGGAAGGGACCACCTGCTTTTATGAAGACAGGGGTCACTGGTGTGTAGGTCCGCCAGTACTGGGTCGTGATCGGACCATGAGCAGAGGGGGATACTAGATTGGAGTACTGAGTCCAGGGTCGTCGCCAAGCAGAAAATATGATCTAACCTAGAATAGGTTTTGTGTACCTGGGAGAAGTGGGTGAAATCCCTGTCTGTAGCGTGTAATGATCGCCAGATGTCATAATATCCAAACTCAGACATGATTGATTTAAAGCGTGTGGAGAGGAGAGTTAGTTGGGAGGTGGTCTTGGTTGGGGATAACGTCTTGCGGTCTAGTTTAGTGTCCCAGATCATGTTGTAATCCCCCGCTATTATGACTCTGCCCTGTTTGTGTTGGCCGATTAATCTCAGAATTTTTCTGAGGCAAGCAGGCTGTTGGGAATTGGGAAGGTATACTGAAACTAGGGTATGTGTGACATGATCAAGCTTGCAGACTACTATAGTGTATCTAGCCTGGGGGTCCCTTATTACCTCAATTTCCTCATAAGCTACCCTCCTGTGGATCAGGACCGCAGTCCCTCGAGCTTTTTTTGTAAATGAAGAGCACTCTATGGTCGTATATGAGCGAGAGTGGAATCTATGGGGAGCGTCTAACATCCAGTGCGTTTCTTGCAGAAACACAACATCGGGGTTGTGGTGGTTAAGCATATGAGTGAGTAGGCTCCTTTTGAAGGGAGAGTTTAAGCCTCTGGTATTATGTGTGCATACTCGTAATCTGGACATGGTCCACTACTAGCCCAGGGGAGTGGGTGGGCAGTAGGGATATCTGGGAAACTTAGGTTAAAGTCTTGGTATGAGGTATGTAGGGGTTGGGAAGGGAGGGGGTTAATCAGAATGTAAGGCGGAAATGTACCGACAGCACAGGTGGAAATAGTCCACCTAGGTGGAACCCTGGTGTGGGTTAACCTGTAGGGGGGGAGTTAAGGGCAAATGTATGAGAGGAGCTGGAAGGTCCAGCCCCACTGCACTAGCTGAGTGACTAGACAATGGGAGGGTAAACTAAGGTGCAAGTAAATGTAAACCTGTGGGCCCCAAGGAGGGCGTAACCAAAACATAATGGACCAAAATGAACACAGGAACCTGATAGGAAGCAGTGAATACAATAAGCAATCTACACATACATGCCAACATAAGACAATAGAATGTGGTTACATATGATCAAAAGCTGCATATTTTAGTCAATACGGACCCTACTCAATGACACTTTAGAATATCAACAAAGGGTGAAGAGATTGGAGATGAGGACATTTTATCATATCATGCCTGTGAAATATAAAACAGGGTGGACACAGAGGTCTGACATGAAACGACAGAATGTAATGAACAGTGAAAACACATAGTTTCAATCAATGCAGACCCTGCTCAGTGACGCGTCAGCGTATCAGCAAAAGATAGGGAGAGCAGAGGTAGGAACATTTTATTGTGTCATGTCTGTATTATATAAGACTAGGTGAACACAAGGGCCTAACATGAAACATCGGAAAGCAATGAACAGTGTAAACACATAAGTCAAACATGAAACAGTAGAAAGTGGGCATATATGAGTAAAAAGTCACATTTTTCAGACAATACAGCTCCTACTCCGTTACATGTTAACATAACAACACAAGGTAATGAGAGTAGGGGTAGGCAAATTGTATCCTATCAGACCTGCAAAATATAACGTAGGTAAGCTCATATTCAGGAGGATGGAGACTCTAATTGGGTTTCGTCAGTAGGCTGCTGTGTTCTCATCCTCTTAGGCCTTTGTTCCTTAACAGACCATTCGGGGGCTGTGACTCTCAGCTTAGATTGAACAGCCGGGGGTCCCCGTGGGTCTACTGCCATGAGTCCCCATTGGCCAAGGAGAGAAGTCCCTTGAGAAAGAGAGGTCACAGTGAATGATTTGTTGTCTTTTGTGATTATTAGTTTAGTAGGGTAACCCCCATCTGTACTTAATACTCTCCCTGCGAAGAATCTGTGTAACTGGCTGGAAGTATCTCCGGTGCTGCAGAGTGTGTGCGGATAAATCAGGCAGCAGTTGTATGTCCTTAAATCTTTCCGATGTCTGCGGCTTCCGAAAGGCCGCCTGCATGAGTCTTTCCTTAAAGATAAAACTGTGGAAGCAGACTATGACATCTCTCGGTTTCTCCTGTGAGACTGTTCTAGGTCGTAAGGCTCTGTGGGCCCTTTCCATGGTGTCTGTCAGCCCCTCTGTTGGTCCCAGCAGGTCCTTAAAGAGATCTTTCAGGAAGTTTTGGATCTCTGCCGGTTGGATGTCCTCTGGTATTCCTCTAAACCTTACGTTGTTTCTGCGTGCCCTATCCTCCACATCAGCAAGTTTGAACTCCAGCTGGCTGATTTGATCCGCAAGAGATTCCGAGTAGGACAACAAATGTGTATGGTTAGTGGCAAGATCGTCCTGTTTTCTTTCTAGAGAGTCCACTCTGTCACCTATCTCAGAGATGTCTTTACGGAGTTCCTTGGTTATGGAGATAGTTTGGTTTGCAAGCATTTTTTAAGAGTTGCTTCCGTTATTAGGTGTTGTCAGCTCACTTGAGGCATATGGTCAGGTTGGGATCCATCCCCCAGAGATTCAGACTCACTCAGACCTTCATTGGAATCCTCAATCTGGTCTTTGGGAGGTTGTGTGAAATGATCCAGGACCGTTTTTTTCACAGAACCTGGTGTCTTCGAGTGTCTCCTGGTGTTGTGTGGCATTTTCGTATGAGAAGAGAATACCTCCAACTAATCAAATGAGCTTGAATTAGGAATAGATAAGGAGGCTATTGGACCCAACAGGCTAATAAAATAAAAAGAGGATAATACACATGCACATTAGTATTACATAACGGAGTAGGGCCAGCCGTCCACTTGTAACCTCTATCTCCCCATAGCGGCGTTTATGGGCAGAATGCTACCCTTCAAGACTTTGTATGTATCAAAAGATGCCAACGCAGGTGGAGAAATAGGCCAGGCGGGTGCCTTATTTAGATTACCCTTTTACTTGTAGTGAGGCACCTCTAAAATTCTTAAGGGGGGTGTGCCCCTCGGACTCAGGGAAGGAGGGATACGACCCGAAGGAAGGGGAAAAGGAGAGTGGTAGTGACCAGCCCACGTAAGCAGGCCGGAAAGGATGAGTCCGAGAGGGGGGGGTTCAATGATAGAAAATGATATTAACACACAAATGGGCAGCTAAGCCCAGAGTACCTGGAACAGTGACTTCTGCCGGTCAGCGCACAGGGTGAGAGGCTAAATTTGCTCTCTCTATTAGCTAACGATTTACATAAGTGCGACAAACAGGCAGGAGCAACTGGGGCCTGAAAAGTTAAGTACCAATCGTCTTGTGAAAGGAAAAATGCAAGTTATGTAAGGTCACAACACAAAAATAAAATAAAACACTCCACTCTGAGCTGGGCCACAGAGGAACAGAAGCTGACGCAGCAGCACAATAAATCACAATTCTATGACAGTGGCCTCAGTCAATGGAATCAGCAGTGATTAAGAACAAAGTCTGCCTCCCAGTAGGTACTGTGCTTAAAGGGACTTGGGAGTGTCCTGAGATGTAGCGTTGCAAATGTAACCTTAAGTCCTAGTGCTGTTCCAGTGAGAAGTTTTGTTTTTTATTATTAAAGTGATTTAGATAATCTGCAGGAAACCTGCTAAAGAGAGTGAAGGAGTGTTGCTGTTTTGGTGCAGCTGGGTGAACAAGTACATAAACTTTGCTTGCCAGTTAAGCTCCTTCTCCAAAGGATTAAAAGAGTAGGGCTGAACAATAGGTCAGAACTTAGCTTTTATTTTTATTGTCTGTCTCCTAGGTTTCCCTGCTGCAAGATAAGGGATTCACAAATGCAGCAGCAGCACAACCCACAAGCTGTTAAGGTTAGTATAGTCAGCAAAGTTAAGTTATGGGGGGATAGGGTGTGATCCCTTATAGGTTTAGGCTGGAGATGAGTGAGCTCCCCTCTCAAACATGCATCCCAAAGGTAATATTTGCTAAGAGGCTGGATGGGACCTGGTCTGACAAGTGACCGCGCTGTAATGTGGCTCTGAGTTAAGTGGCCCTCTGTCACATTTGAGGGAGAGGTGTTGTGTAGTGCCCCCCTAGCTGCTCTCTCTTACCTCTCTTCAGCGGCATACAACGGAACTCGGCAATGACCAGGACAGATGGAGTTCACTAGCTGTTGGGCTGCGCTACAAGGATGGTGTGTAGTCGCAGGCCCCAAGATGGCGGAGGTTCGCGCCAAAGGGTCCCGGCACGTCTCCACTTGCAGTGTGTCCTCAAGGCCGCTCACCTCTCAGTCCCGGGCCGGCCACAGCCGGATCAATCTTAACTGCCGCTCACCACCGGACTGACAAGGTAGGACCTTCTGTTGAGGGTGATTAGTTCGCCGGAGGCGTCAGGCTGTTCCTCTGTCTCTGGAGCCCACGAGGTGTACCACCACTGCCGCACCGGAGCGGAGCCCCGGCCCTCCGTGCAGCAGGGGTAAGCAAACAGAGAAATGCTCGTTCCTAGTCTAGGGCGATGTAGTTGCTGAAGTGTAGGGTAGATGATTGGCGCCTCCGGCAAATGTAAGGTCTCTTCTCAGACGGCAAGGCAGAGAGTGCAGGCAACAGCACAGCTACGCTCAATAATATGTTTCAAAAGCTTCGATCTCCCTCAGCCAGTCACAGTAATCGGACTGGGGTATAGTCTGGGGTAAAATAGTGTACTTTTAACAAGTTGGGCATTTAATCGTAACTTTAAATCGCTTAGTTAAGGGAGAGCTCCTTCAAGACACGTCTCTCCAGTTAAGCAGCTAGCTCCGCCCCCTCTATATCCCTTTTATTCAGCGTGTCTTATGTTGCAGCTTCTCAGCACAGTCCCATCAAAGACTCGTTTACAAAAAAATGCTGAAAAATATGAAGAAAGAGAAGCGCAGCACGCTCTAAGTGTAATCTGTTTGGTAGTTATCAATTATCAAAACCCCCTTCCCTGGGTATTACTCACAGGATCGTTCTGTATAATGTGCGCATCAGGTTGTATACAACCATGGAGTTTGTTCCTCAGATAACCTCCCTCAGTGACGTCTGGAAAGCCTGTCCAACCGGAGAGATTGTTTCACTTTCCCACGGCAGTCCACAATCAAACATGGAAGGGATACCACTCCAGTGTTTAAAGTATAACACGTTTATTGTGAAATAAAATATAAAAACTTACAAATCTATGTCTCTCAGCTCACCCAATGTACTGTGACATACTGAAGCAGAGCATGATCCCCTCCCTTCGGAGACTGGGCCGCAGGGCAGTATTCCAACATGATAATGACCCCAAACACACCTCCAAGATGACCACTGCCTTGCTAAACAAGCTGAGGGTAAAGGTGATGTATTAGCCAAGCATGTCTCCAGACCTAAACCTTATTTATCATCTGTGGGGCATTCTCAAATGGAAGGGGGAGCGCAAGGTCTCTAACATCTACCAGCTTTGTGATGTCATCATGGAGGAGTGGAAGAGGACTCCAGGGCAACCTGTGAAGCTCTGGTGAACTCCATGCCCAAGAGGGTTAAGGCAGTGCTGGAAAATAATGGCACTTTGGGCCAATTTGGACATTTCCACTTAGGGGTGTACTCACTTTTGTTGCCAACAGTTTAGACATTAATGGCTGTGTGTTGAGTTATTTTGAGGGGACAGCAAATTTACACTGTTATACAGGCTGTACACTCACTGTTTTACATTGTAGTAAAGTGTAATTTCTTCAGTGTTGTCACATGAAAAGATATAATACAATATTTACAAAAATGTGAGGGGTGTACTCACTTTTGTGAGATACTGTGTGTGTGAGTGTATATATATTTTACTCAAGGGGTAAATCTAAATAAGCTAGGGACATTATAGTTATGGTATTAAAAACTTTTGTAACATAATTCAGCATTGAGTATATATTTGCATGTCCTGTAAAACTTTGAACTTTCTATAAAGAAATGTGGAAAAAAAAATGTAACAGATACACTATTCACCTCCAAACCACAAAGTCCATTTTTCAGTTCTTCAGTTTTTTAATTTAATAAATAGATAGAGAAATGGACAGACACCATCACATAAAAGCTGTGGATCTATTCACTGGTACACAGCATCTGATGTTGCACTTTTGTTTCAAGACCACAACAAAGAAAGTGCTGTGAGGCAGCGATATATTAAAACGAGTAATAACAGAAAGGGAGGGATTTAAAAATATCTGTTTTCAATGCAATTTTAAATCCACCACCCCAATAATATATATATATATATATATATATATATATATATATATATATATATATATATATATATATATATATATATATATATATATATATTATATGCACTTAAAATAGCAAACAGACAAAAAAATCAAACTGAGACAACTGCTTGAAGACACATTCTACCAAAGTCTGCTTCAGAAGGAGCAAAAACATCAAAATGGTAGAAGTATGCAAAGAAGACCAAGTAGCTGCCTTGCAATTTTGACCAACTGAAGCCTCACTGACCTTGTAGAGTGAGCAGTAAGCATTGTGAATCAAACATTTTAATGAAGAAGAAACAGAGGTAGCCTTCTGACGCTTTCTAGGACCAGAATAAAACAACTGGAAGTTTGTCTTAAATCCTTACTAGAATCAATGTAATATTTCAATGCCTTAACAACATCTAAGTAATGCAAAGATTTCTCAGAAGCAGTTTTAGGATTAAGACACAAAGAAGGAACATCAATCCCTGTGCTAATATTGTCTGAAGAAACAACCTTAGGCAAAGAATTAAGACGTTCGTAAAACAGCTTTATCCTGATGGAAAAATCAGATAAGGAGTGTCACAAGAAAGAGCAGATAACTCAGAAACTCTTCTACCAGAATAATTAGCCAAAATAAATAACACTTTCAAAGAAAGTAGCTTAATTTAAAATGTATGCATACTGTAGGTTCAAAAGGAAGAGCCTGCAACACTCTTAACACAAGGTTAAAATTTCATGGAGGAGAAATAGGCTTGATAAAATGCTTAATACGAACCATAACCTGAACAAAACTATGAACATTAGGAATATTAGCAATCTTTCTGTGGAACAAAACTAAAAGAGCAAAAATCTACCCCTGAGAAATGGCAGATAGGCTCTTATCTATCCCATCCTGCAAAAACTGCAGAATCCTAGGAATTCTGAAAGAATGACAGGAAAAAAACATGATTTATACACCATGAAATAAAGGCCTTCCATACATATGATAGATTTCCCTAGTTACAGGCTTACGAGCCTGAATCAGGGTTTTAATCACAGAATCAGAGAAATCCCTATGTCTAAAGACTTACGCCTAGATTTAGAGTTCTGCGGCCAAAGGGGTGTGTAGCTAACGCTGGCTTTTTTCTGGCCGCACCTTTTAAATACCGCTGGTATTGAGAGTTCACAGAATGGCTGCGTTAGGCTTCAAAAAAGGAGCGTAGAGCATATTTAACGCAACTTCAACTCTCGATACCAGCAGTGCTTACGGACGCGGCCAGCTTCAAAAACGTGCTCGTGCACGATTCCCCCATAGGAAACAATGGGGCTGTTTGAGCTGAAAAAAAACCTAACACCTGCAAAAAAGCCATGTTCAGCTCCTAACGCAGCCCCATTGTTTTCTATGGGGAAACACTTCCTACGTCTGCACCTAACACTCTAACATGTACCCCGAGTCTAAGCACCCCTAACCTTACACTTATTAACCCCTATTCTGCCGCCCCCGCTATCGCTGACCCCTGCATATTATTATTAACTCCTAATCTGCCGCTCCGTAAACCGCCGCTACTTACATTATCCCTATGTACCCCTAATCTGCTGCCCCTAACACCGCCGACCCCTATATTATATTTATTAACCCCTAATCTGCCCCCCACAAAGTCGCCTCCACCTGCCTACATTTATTAACCCCTAATCTGCAGAGCGGACCGCACCGCTACTATAATAAGGTTATTAACCCCTAATCTGCCTCACTCCCGCCTCACTAACCCTATAATAAATAGTATTAACCCCTAATCTGCCCTCCCTAACATCGCCGACACCTAACTTCAAGTATTAACCCCTAATCTGCCGATCGGAGCTCACCGCTACTCTAATACATTTTTTAACCCCTAAAGCTAATTTTAACCCTAACCCTAACACCCCCCTAAGTTAAATATAATTTTATTCTAACGAAATAAATTAACTCTTATTAAATAAATTATTCCTATTTAAATCTAAATACTTACCTGTAAAATAAACCCTAATATAGCTACAACATAAATTATAATTATATTATAGCTATTTTAGGATTTATATTTATTTTACAGGCAACTTTGTATTTATTTTAACCAGGTACAATAGCTATTAAATAGTTAAGAACTATTTAATAGCTAAAATATTTAAAATAAATACAAAATTACCTGTAAAATAAATCCTAACCTAACTTACAATTAAACCTAACACTACACTATTAATAAATTAATTAAATAAACTACCTACAATTATCTACAATTAAACCTAACACTACACTAGCAATAAATAAATTAAATACAATTCCTACAAATAAATACAATTAAATAAACTAACTAAAGTACAAAAAATAAAAAATAACTAAGTTACAAAAAATAAAAAAATATTTACAAACATTAGAAAAAAATTACAACAATTTTAAACTAATTACACCTACTCTAAGCCCCCTAATAAAATAACAAAGACCCCCAAAATAAAAAAATGCCCTACCCTATTCTAAATTACAAAATTTCAAAGCTCTTTTACCTTACCAGCCCTGAACAGGGCCCTTTGCGGGGCATGCCCCAAAGAATTCAGCTCTTTTGCCTGTAAAAAAAAAATACAATACCCCCCCCAACATTACAACCCACCACCCACATACCCCTAATCTAACCCAAACCCCCCTTAAATAAACCTAACACTAAGCCCCTGAAGATCTTCCTACCTTATCTTCACCATACCAGGTTAACCGATCGGTCCTCGGAAGTCTTGATCCAAGCCCAAGAGGGGGGCTGAAGAGTGATGTCCATCCTCGGGCTGAAGTCTGGATCCAAGCAGCGGCTGAAGAAATCCATCATCGGCTGAAGTCGGAAGTCCATCATCGGGATGAAGTCTTCTATCAACCCGCATCTTCAATCTTCTTTCTTCTGGAGCGGAGCCATCTTCTTTCTAACCGACGCGGAACATCCTCTTCAACCGACGCCTACTCGCTGAATGACGGTTCCTTTAAATGACGTCATCCTAGATGGCGTCCCTCGAATTCCGATTGGCTGATAGGATTCTATCAGCCAATCGGAATTAAAGTAGTAATATTCTGATTGGCTGATGGAATCAGCCAATCAGAATCAAGTTCAATCCGATTGGCTGATCCAATCAGCCAATCAGATTGTGCTTGCATTCTATTGGCTGTTCCGATCAGCCAATAGAATGCGAGCTCAATCTGATTGGCTGATTGGATCAGCCAATCAGATTGAACTTGATTCTGATTGGCTGATTCCATCAGCCAATCAGAATATTCCTACCTTAATTCCGATTGGCTGATAGAATCCTATCAGCCAATCGGAATTCGAGGGACGCCATCTTGGATGACGTCATTTAAAGGAACCGTCATTCGGCGAGTAGGCGTCGGTTGAAGAGGATGTTCCGCGTCGGTTGGAAAGAAGATGGCTCCGCTCCGCTCCAGAAGAAAGAAGATTGAAGATGCGGCTTGATAGAAGACTTCATCCCGATGATGGACTTACGACTTCAGCCGATGATGGATTTCTTCAGCCGCCGCTTGGATCCAGACTTCAGCCCGAGGATGGACGTCACTCTTCAGCCCCCCACTTGGGCTTGGATCAAGAATTCCGAGGACCGATCGGTGAACCTGGTATTGTGAAGATAAGGTAGGAAGATCTTCATGGGCTTAGTGTTAGGTTTATTTAAGGGGTGTTTGGGTTAGATTAGGGGTATGTGGGTGGTGGGTTATAATGTTGGGGGGGGGTATTGTATGTTTTTTTTACAGGCAAAAGAGCTGAATTCTTTGGGGCATGCCCCGCAAAGGGCCCTGTTCAGGGCTGGTAAGGTAAAAGAGCTTTGAAATTTTGTAATTTAGAATAGGGTAGGGCATTTTTTTATTTTGGGGGTCTTTGTTATTTTATTAGGGGGCTTAGAGTAGGTGTAATTAGTTTAAAATTGTTGTAATTTTTTTCTAATGTTTGTAAATATTTTTTTTTTTTTTTGTAACTTAGTTATTTTTTATTTTTTGTACTTTAGTTAGTTTATTTAATTGTATTTATTTGTAGGAATTGTATTTAATTTATTTATTGCTAGTGTAGTGTTAGGTTTAATTGTAGATAATTGTAGGTAGTTTATTTAATTAATTTATTGATAGTGTAGTGTTAGGTTTAATTGTAAGTTAGGTTAGGATTTATTTTACAGGTAATTTTGTAATTATTTTAACTATTTTAGCTATTAAATAGTTCTTAACTATTTAATAGCTATTGTACCTGGTTAAAATAAATACAAAGTTACCTGTAAAATAAATATAAATCCTAAAATAGCTATAATATAATTATAATTTATGTTGTAGCTATATTAGGGTTTATTTTACAGGTAAGTATTTAGCTTTAAATAGGAATAATTTATTTAATAAGAGTTAATTTATTTCGTTAGAATAAAATTATATTTAACTTAGGGGGGTGTTAGGGTTAGGGTTAAAATTAGTTTTAGGGGTTAAAAAATTTATTAGAGTAGCGGTGAGCTCAGATCAGCAGATTAGGGGTTAATACTTGAAGTTAGGTGTCGGTGATGTTAGGGAGGGCAGATTAGGGGTTAATACTATTTATTATAGGGTTATTGAGGCGGGAGTGAGGCGAATTAGGGGTTAATAACTTTATTATAGTAGCGGTGCGGTCCGCTCGGCAGATTAGGGGTTAATAAGTGTAGGCAGGTGGAGGCGACGTTGAGGGGGGCAGATTAGGGGTTAATAAATATAATATAGGGGTCGGTGGTGTTAGGGGCAGCAGATTAGGGGTACATAGCTATAATGTAGCTGGCGGCGGCGTGCGGACGGCAGATTAGGGGTTAATAATAATATGCAGGGGTCAGCGATAGCGGGGGCGGCAGATTAGGGGTTAATAAATATAATATAGGGGTCGGCGGTGTTAGGGGCAGCAGATTAGGGGTACATAGGGATAACGTAGTTGGCGGCAGTGTACGGAGCGGAAGATTAGGGGTTAAAAAATTTTTATAGAGTGGCGGCGATGTGGGGGGATCTCGGTTTAGGGGTACATAGGTAATTTATGGGTGTTAGTGTACTTTAGAGCACAGTAGTTAAGAGCTTTATGAACCGGCGTTAGCCCAGAAAGCTCTTAAATACTGACTTTTTTCTGCGGCTGGAGTTTTGTCGTTAGATTTCTAACGCTCACTTCAGACACGACTCTAAATACCGGAGTTAGAAAGATCCCATTGAAAAGATAGGATACGCAATTGATGTAAGGGGATCTGCGGTATGGAAAAATCGCGGCTGGAAAGTGAGCGTTAGACCCTTTCCTGACTGACTCCAAATACCGGCGGTAGCCTAAAACCAGCGTTAGGAGCCTCTAACGCTGGTTTTGACGGCTACCGCCAAACTCTAAATCTAGGCCTAAGCATTCCATTTGCATGCCATCAAGTTCAGAGACTTGAAATCCAGATGGAAAAATAGACCTTGAGATAGGAAGTCTGACCGCAGAGGAAGAAGCCAAGGAGGGCAACTGGACATCTGAACCAGATCCACATACCAAATCCTGTGAGGCAAAGTTGGGTCAATCAAGATTACAGACAACTTTTCTCTTCTCTTATCTTGGAAATCACTCTGGGAAGAAGAACCAGAGGCAGAATAAGATAAGCAAGCTGAAAAGATGTATGAACTACTAGAGCATCCATTAACTCTGCCTGATGATCTCTGGACCTCGCAAAGTACTGGGGAAGTTTGTTGTTCAAACAAGAAGCCATCAGATATGTCAGGGTTACTGCTTGCTAATGATCTGTCCCTTTAAGAGCCTCCTATATCAAGCACTTCCCCCCAGCACTCATTGCTGGTTAATTGAGAAAGGATTCACAGCACAAGCGTGACACTGAGAGTTTTTCCTCACTCTCCAACAGCCTCACAATTTCTTATTTGAAGAGTTACTGTTAACATCTCTTATTTTTCATTCCTACATCTAGCAGCTCTACTACTCAATTCAACACTGGAAGATATTACCTACTGTATGGAAATCAAACTAACTCGACATCAAACCCTGAAGCATTTACAAGGTAACAGGATTCAAGCAGCTTCAGACACAGCACAGCAAGTAGCGGTGACGTCATCAGCTGCAGCCACAACCGCTCTCCCTGTGAGTACCACGCTGCTGTTCATAGCAAACGGACAAGTAACAAACTCCTGCGTTCTCAGGTCAGACCTAATTATTTCATTATTAATCGTTATCCTTACTTAATTTGATGAACTTTACCTGCCTAATCAAGGAATACTATATTTTACGTTACTGCTTAATTTGAACTGTTTGCATTATCAATTGCCCTGAAAGAAATACAGTTTATGAAGTTAATAAACTGTCACTTATTGGGCAAATAGTAATACATTATATGAAGCACTGACAACGAATTCATCAAGCTTCTTTTATGTTACAAATCTACTTTTGAGGCAATTGTTGGTTCTTAGTTACAAAACAAAATTAAAGGCTTGTTCAAATTGCTACTATTACATAATTAACCAGCCAGAAGGAAGCAAGGATTTAGTGTTTGTGTACACAGAATTATCCTATACCAAACATATACTCTCAACAGCAATTATGGAACAAAATCTTTTAAGTGATAAAGTTCAAGTCCTGTCAGACAGATTAGAAGCTCTATCAGGTTCTTTCCATGAATTACAAGTGGAAAATCAGGCTTTGAAGGCCTGCTTAAGAGAGACTCTGGCACCCAAACCTGCAAGTGCGGATTCTATCCCTGAACCTATGGTCTCCCCCCCAGAAAAATTCTCTGGTGACCGTTCAAGATTCAGAGAGTTTAAAAACTCCTGCATGTTGCTTTTTCAATTAAAGCCACGTACTTATCCCACAGAAAGATCAAGAGTGCTCACTGTGATATCATATTTGAGGGGGGAACCTAGGGCTTGGGCTGACTCTTTTTTTGAAAATGATGATGCAATACTGGGATCTCTAGATGAGTTCTTTGATCAAATGTCAGCATTATATGATGACCCTTTCAAACAGGTCACAGCTGAAAACTTACTTAGATCTTTAAAACAAAGAAAGAACCCAGTGGAGTCTTACATCACACAATTTAAAATTTCTGCCCGCGATTCGGGATGGAATGAGGTCTCCCTTAAAACTCAATATTGTTTAGGGTTGTCTGAGGATATAAAGGATGAACTCTCACGCACAGGTATTCCAGATTCATTGGAAGATTTCTTTTCTCTCACTATTAACATAGATAGACGGCTTAGGGAACGCCGCTCTGAAAAGGCTAGCGGTACAAAAAGCTTTCTCTCCACTCCTGTTTATCAAATTAAGGAATCACCGCAACCTATGGACATAGGCTTTATGAAGGGTCCCCTCTCCTCTCAGGAAAAGACTAGGAGGAAGTTGCATAGTTTGTGCATGTATTGTGCCTGCCCCACACATGAAGTAAAGGACTGCCCAGTTCTGGCTAAGAATAAGAAGGGTAGGTTGCCTAACATCTCTGAATCCCTGTTGATGAAAACCATTAAACCCTCATATTTAACTATCCCTATTATTTTACAGTGGGATCAAATCAGGATAACAACTGAAGCTATCCTGGACACCGGCTCATGTAGAAATTTTGTTGATTTTTCTTTTGTGAAACAGAATAAAATACCTCTGGTCTCTAAGAAAACTCCAGTTTCTGTGAAGGTCATTGATGGCTCTTTTTTAAAATCAGGTCCTGTCACACACCAAACTACACCATTACAGGTAACATCTTGCACACACATCACAGAAACACTCACTTTTGATGTCATATCTTCACCAATGTTTAATGTAATCCTTGGTATAAATTGGTTTTGTAAACACAAACCAACTATAAACTGGAATGACCTCAGTTTATCTTTCCCTCATCTCACTCAAAATAGTGAGACATCATCAGATTTAATTATGCTACAGGTTGAGGATAATATTTTACCCAAACAATATGCAGACTTCTCAGATGTTTTTAATAAAAAAGAAGCTGAATGTTTGCCCCCTCATAGGGATTACGATTGTCCTATTGATTTACTCCCAGGAGTTTCAATTCCCTATGGACATATCTACCCCCTTTCAAAACCAGAACTAGAACACCTTAAAAATTATATTGATGAGAACCTCCGAAAAGGTTTTATAAGACCTAGTACCTCTCCTGCAGGTGCAGGCATATTTTTTGTTACCAATAAAGATGGCACATTAAGACCAATTATCGATTACAGGGAATTGAACAGGCGTACCAGAAAAAACAGGTACCCCCTACCTTTGATCCCTGAATTAATTGAAAGATTAAGGGGGGCCTCAATTTTCACGAAATTGGATCTTCGAGGTGCCTATAATCTTATACGAATGAGAGCTGGCGACGAATGGCTCACTGCTTTTCGGACTAGATATGGGCTATTCGAATATACAGTGATGCCATTCGGTCTGTGCAATGCCCCAGCAACATTCCAATGCTTAATCAATGATCTTTTCAGAGATATTTTGGATGTATATGTTGTTGTCTATTTGGACGATATTCTAGTTTACTCACAAAATTTAGATCAACATAGAATGCATGTTAGAGAGGTTCTCACTAGGTTACGAAAAAATAACCTATACGCTAAACTAGAAAAATGTATATTTGAATCAAATAATATCTCTTTTCTGGGTTATAACATCTCCCCTGAAGGAATCAAGATGCAAGATGACAAGGTTCAGGCCATTCATAATTGGCCAACTCCTCAATGTAAGAAAGATGTTCAACGTTTCCTTGGCTTCTCAAATTATTATAGGAAATTCATTCCTGGATTTGCTGCTATTACCAAACCTCTTACTGAGCTCACCAAATTGAATCATCCTTTCAGGTGGACAAGCCATACTCAACAGGTATTTGAACTTTTAAAAAATAAATTCACTACAGCACCCATTCTCCAATACCCGGATTTAGAAAAGCAATTCATCCTGGAAGTTGACGCTTCTGAGTTCGCAATAGGGGCAATCCTCTCTCAAAGGAAATCATTCAAAGATCCCTTACATCCGGTCGCATTCTTCTCTAGATTGATGCAACCAGCAGAGTTAAATTATCCAGTTGGCGAGAAAGAATTACTTGCAATAAAGTGTTCCTTCGATCACTGGAGGCACTTGCTTGAGGGCGCAACACAACCAACTGTCATATATACTGACCACAAAAATCTGCAATATCTTCAGTCCAATCGAACCCTATCCTCCAGACAATTACGCTGGAGTCTTTACTTTTCTCGTTTCCATTACATCATTACCTACAGGCCTGGTACAAAAAATGGCAAGGCTGACGCCCTCTCTAGACAAGGTCCTAAACCTATAATACCATGCATTCCTACTACTGTTGTCCCTAAGGACTCTATCATTGGTGTTATAACAAGTCTAACTACAGTGATAAAAGATGCTACTGCTATTGATCCATCAGTACCTCATACAGATCTTACCTATAATTCTGATGGCTTACTCTATAAGGACGGGAAGCTATACATACCTCCAAATCTTAGATCTTCAATCTTGAAAACAGTTCATGAGTCCCCCCTTGCTGGACACATGGGAAGGGATAAAACTTTGGATTTACTTAAGAGATCTTTTTGGTGGCCTACTCTTAACCTCGATCTCAAAGAATATATTTCTAAATGCGTTACATGTGCAACCTCCAAACCTTCTAAACAACTCCCTGTGGGTCTTTTACAGCCTTTACCTGTACCACAAGTACCCTGGGAGGCGGTATCCCTGGACTTTATCGTGGACTTACCTGTCTCTAACAAATACACCACTATAATGGTTGTCACCGATCTATTCTCAAAGATGGCACATTTCATACCGGTTACCTCCCTACCCACTTCCAAGATCACCAGTGAATTGTTCATTCAAAACATTGTAAGACTGCATGGAATACCTAAAACCATCCTTAGTGACCGTGGAACCCAATTCACATCTAAGTTCTGGAGAAATTTGTGTGCTGCTCTGCATATAGAACAAAAACTCACCACTGCTTACCATCCTCAAACGAATGGGCAGACGGAGAGGGTGAACCAGTGGCTAGAACAATACCTACGTTGCTTCTGCTCTCACCAACAAGATTCATGGGCCACCTACTTGCCCCTAGCAGAATTTGCCTATAATAATAATAAGAGTTCCACAACTGGCACATCACCATTTTTTGTAAATTATGGTTTACATCCAAATTTCACACTACTTCCGAAGATTGACACCCCATGTCCTCAGGTGAATGATCTGGTTAACGACATTTCTGCCAACTTTTCTTCAATTCGTGAACATATTCTTCAGGCACAGGCATCACAACGCAGGTACTACGATCTTCGCCACAGACCTAGTCCTCAATATTCCGTAGGACAACAAGTATGGCTCTCCACTAAGAACCTCAAGATACCTTATCCTTGTAGGAAACTAGGTAAACTCTTTTTGGGTCCTTACCCTATCGTCAGGGTAAATGGTCCAACAACAGTTACACTCCAACTACCATCAACTTTTAAGATACATCCGACTTTCCATGTGTCTCTTATTAAACCTTGCAACCTACCCATATCAAATGTTACATCAGAAGACCCAATACCTTCTGCTACGCTTGATAGCCAGTATGAGGTTCATAGCATTCTGGATTCTAGACTCCGTCATGGGAATCTTTTCTATTTGGTTCATTGGAAAGGTTTTGGCCATGAAGATGATTCCTGGGAGCCTGCCTCGAACATATCTGCTCCACGTCTGATCTCTCTCTTCCATAGACGTAACCCTGATCGTCCCAGGCCTTGAACCTCGCTGTGGTTCTTTTTGTGGGGGGCTCTGTCAGGGTTACTGCTTGCTAATGATCTGTCCCTTTAAGAGCCTCCTATATCAAGCACTTCCCCCCAGCACTCATTGCTGGTTAATTGAGAAAGGATTCACAGCACAAGCGTGACACTGAGAGTTTTTCCTCACTCTCCAACAGCCTCACAATTTCTTATTTGAAGAGTTACTGTTAACATCTCTTATTTTTCATTCCTACATCTAGCAGCTCTACTACTCAATTCAACACTGGAAGATATTACCTACTGTATGGAAATCAAACTAACTCGACATCAAACCCTGAAGCATTTACAAGGTAACAGGATTCAAGCAGCTTCAGACACAGCACAGCAAGTAGCGGTGACGTCATCAGCTGCAGCCACAACCGCTCTCCCTGTGAGTACCACGCTGCTGTTCATAGCAAACGGACAAGTAACAAACTCCTGCGTTCTCAGGTCAGACCTAATTATTTCATTATTAATCGTTATCCTTACTTAATTTGATGAACTTTACCTGCCTAATCAAGGAATACTATATTTTACGTTACTGCTTAATTTGAACTGTTTGCATTATCAATTGCCCTGAAAGAAATACAGTTTATGAAGTTAATAAACTGTCACTTATTGGGCAAATAGTAATACATTATATGAAGCACTGACAACGAATTCATCAAGCTTCTTTTATGTTACAAATCTACTTTTGAGGCAATTGTTGGTTCTTAGTTACAAAACAAAATTAAAGGCTTGTTCAAATTGCTACTATTACAAGATATATCTCTGGGAGATTCCAAAGATCCACAATCTGACAGAACATATCCTAGTGAAGAGAACATTCCCCTGAATGTAGAGACTAATGACTGAGAAAGTATGCCTCCCAATTGTTCACTTGTGGACTATGAATGGCAGAGATTAGGCAAGAATTGGCTTCTGCCCAGGAGAGAATCCGATACACATCCATCTTTGCCAGAGAACTGGGAGTTCCCCCCTGATGGTTAATATAAGCTACAGCTGTGACATTGTCTGAAATTGGAAAACTGGATGAGATGAGACTCCTTTTCAACAGAGGTCAAACTTGAAGGGCCCTGAAGATTGCACGGAGTTCTAGAACATTGATTAGTAACCTTGTCTCCTGAGGATCCAAACTACATGTGCTGTCAGAGACCCCCAAACATCTCCCCAACCTGAGAGACTTGTAATCACAGTCCAGTTAGGATGAGCAAAATAATCCCCCTGAATAACAAACTGATGATGCTGCCACCAAGTTATAGACTGACTTGTTTTTGAATCCCAAAATATCATTTGTGACAGCTGAGTATAATCTCTGCACCGTTGATGCAGCATACAAAGCTGAAGAAGCCTCATGTGAAATCGAGTCTGAAATCATGAAACCTGGGACTTCCATACACATGAGCCACTAAAGGAAATAAGAAACTGAAGGTTCAGATAAGCTAACACCAATTTCAACCTTCTCTGTTCTGTTAGAGAAAGACTCATGGATACTGAATCTATTTGGAAACCCAAGAAAGTTACCTTTGTCTGAGGAACCAAAAGAACTCCTTAGGAAATTGATCCTCCAACCATGCTGTTGAAGAAACAACAAGAGTCAGTTAGTATGAGATACTGCTAAAGGAAAAGATGGAGCTTGAACCAAGATGTCATCCAGGTATGAAAACATTGCAATACCCTGAGACCTGATCATACACAAAAGGGCACCCAGAATCTTTGTGAATATTCTTGGAGCTGTAGCCAGACCAAATGGAAGAGCAACAAACTGAAAATTCATGTCCAGAAAGGCAAACCTCAGAAACAGAATATGATCTCTGTGAATATGAACATGCATCCTTTAAATCTATTGTGGACATAAACTGACCTTGCTGAACAAAAGGCAGAATAGTAAGGATAGTTTCCATTTTGAAAGATGGAATCCTTACAAATCTGTTCAGTGCCTTTAGATTTAGAATTGGTCTGAAAGTAACCTCCTTCTTTGGAGCAGTGAATAAATTTTAATAAAATCCCCTGTTCCTGCAAAGGAACTGAAACAATCAATCTCATATCTTCCAGATCTGAGACAAACTGAAGAAAAGCTTGAGCTTTTACAGGATTCCTCCTTGGAATATTGGACAGAAAAAACCTTCCTCTGGGAGGCCATTTTCTGATTCCTATTTGATATCCCTGAGTAACAATATTCGAACACAGGGATCTGGAACAGACTGAAACCAAGCCCCATGAAAGAGTTTTAATCTGCCCCCTACCAGAACTTCCAGATTAGGGTCGCACCTTCATGCTATCTTGGTAGTAGAGATAGTGTAAGAAATCTATCTTTACTTGTTTCAGTTAGCATTAGGTATTTAGACTGGACTAGAGGAAACTTGCTTTTGAGCAGAGGAGTCAGCTTTTTCTGTTTCTTATTCTGATGAAAGGAATGAAAATGATTAGAAGCTTTGGATTTCCCTCTAGATTTTCTGTCTTACGCAAGAGAAGCCCCTTTACCTCCAGTAAAAAAAAATAATAGAATCTAAATCAGAACCAAATAATTGTTTTCCCTGAAAGGAAAGAGACAATAATATAGATTTAGACACCAAATCAGCAGACAAGAATTTAAGCCACAAGGCTATCCTGGCATCAGAAATAAAAGAATTTGCATTCTGAAGCAAACCCAATAGATTTGCACTAACAGAGTCATCAGAATACTGTTCTGAAAGACTAGACAACCAGCAAGTAGAAGAAGCAGCTATATCAGCAATAGAAATAGCTGGTCTGATAATATATCCTGCATGCAAAAGTGCCATTCTATGAAAAGATTCTAACTTTCTGCCTAAAGGGTCCTTAAAAGAAGTGCTATCTTCCAACAAATAGTAGTACATTTAGCCAAAGTGGAAATGGGCCCCATCTACCTTGGGAACTGATTCTCATAAATCTAAATTAGCAGCAGGTAATGGATATAACTTTTTAAATCTTGCAGAAGGAGTAAAAGTGCTACCTGGCTTAGACCATTCCCTAGAGATCATGTCAGAGACAGCATCAGGCACAGGGAAAACCTTAGGGAGATTAAAAATAGTCTTAAAAACTTTATTTAAACAAGTACAAGACTTATCATCAGAAACTCTAGGATTTTTAACTACTAAAGTAATTAAGACCTCTTTTAAAAGAGAATGAATAATTTTAACCAAAAAAGTTGAAATATCAGGTTCAACATCAGATGAGGAATCCTAATCCCCAGAGGAAACTTCATCATCTGAAGACAAAACAGGACACATAGCACTAGTAGAAGGTAAAATCTGAACTGACCACTTTTTTATTTTTTGTTGTGTTTTTTTTTTTTTTAATTAAATGCTTTATTACAAAATTTTAACCTTTACATATCTGAATGTACAATAATCGTTTACATCTTAAAATAGGTTCCAAAGAAAAAGGAAAAAAATAAAATATTACATGTGCACGAGTTATTGAATCCATTACATTTTATGCTGATTTCCAATATATAAATTTCAAAAAGAGCAATAATCTGAAACTTTTATAAAAAAAAGAAAAGAAAAGGGTATTGAGTATATAAGCTTTTTCCTTTTTTACCCCCCTCCTCTCTCCATAAACAGTGAAGCTTAGTTGTTTTGTATATTTTATATCCACAGGCTTCCAAAATTGCTTTTTTAGATAAAAGATGTTTTTTACATGTTTAATTGAAGGAACTTTCTCAATTTCCCAAAGATCTAACACTCAGAATTACTAGCTGAATACATTTTATTATTAGGTCTCCATGAAGAGTTCCTGTAATGAATATTATATTTTCTCTTGAAAGGGAGATTTTAATACCAAGAATACTGATAACAAATATTGGATCAATCTAAGGCAATTATATACTAAATGCAACAAATTAGGATTGCACACTGAGCACTTCATACATTTATTTTTGATTTCCTTTTTCCACTTCTGTGCTCTCCTAGGGATCCTATAATCTTGGTGGATGAGTCTAAACTTTAGCAGATTTAGTTAGGCTCTGAGTGGTTAGAAATTTAGCATTAAAATTGTTTAACTGTTCCTCCTCAAGAATGTCTAATAATATATTGTAAATAACTGATAAGGATCCTTCCTTAACTCTAGGGTGGATGATTTTGAAAGAAGTTAGGATAAGTTTTAATAACTTGATTTAAATAGTGTTTAGCTTGTTTATTAGGAATCAAATATCTCTCCTGAAATTCTTCAAAGTTGTATATATGATTGTCAGGTTCTGAAGGCCTGGAAAAGATTGAATATTACCTAGTAAGGGAAGCCATTTAGAAATACTATATTCTACAACCAGGAGTTTCATTGAGGCTCTCCAAACCACAAGAATGTTGCTCCTTAATGGATGAAGGTAAATATTGCTTCCCAATTCCTTATTAGAAGCCTGAAGAATAAAATTTAAAGAAAGGGGAACGCAAGTTCTTTCATCCATAATGTGGCTAGTATATTTGGAAGATACTTAAATAGCCAATCTAAAGGCAATCTCAAGAGTAGCATAATAGTATAACTTTAAATTAGGTGAAGTCAGCCCACCCTATTATAGGGAAGGAATAGCTTCTCCATCTTAATCCTAGTCTTTCTGCCTTGCCAGAGAAAGTATATCAGGGCTTTTGAAAATCTTTTCATATCTTGAGTTTTAATTAGTAAAGGCAGCTTCCGAAGAGTATACAATATTCTATTAAGAAAAAACATTTTGAAAGTTGCAACTCATCCAGACAGCAAGAGGTGAAGTTACACCCATTTCTTCAGTTTATCAATACTATCCTGTAAAATAACTAATGTTTTCTTTATACCAGTTATTAGGAATAGCAGACAAATATATAACCAGGTATTTCAGTGATATTGTTTCCGTGAAAGAATGTGTCTGATCTCTTTAACCATAGAACTTTTGATTTAAAAAAAAATGATTTTATATCCTGAGACCTTACTATAATCTTCAAGTTGATTTATAATACCCTTATTTTCTTATCTGGAGTGTTATACATAACAGCAAATCTTCTGCAAAGATTGAGATCTGAAAAAAATCCTTACCCAGTTCACAACCCACTATATTATCTATCAGCCTCATAGCCAGGGGTTCTAAGATCATATCAAAAACAATGTGACATCAGGCATCCCTTTCTAGTCCCTCTATACAGAGGGAAAGAATATCATATATTATTATTGACCAACAAAGTAGCACTAGCATCAGAGTATACATTAGAAACAAGATTAAAAAAATGACCACTAAACCCAAAGTTTGCTAGTCTGGTAGCAAGCTTGCTGTTTATTAAATTTTTATCTTTTCTTAATTCTTCGCCTCTTCCCAAAAAAAATTAATGGCAGGAGGCACTACATCAACATTATCCTGTAATGAACAAACAGTAGGTGCATTAGTACCCAGACAAAAAGTATTATATTGGTCTGATTGCATTAACAAATCTAAACATGAGCCACATAAATGAGCTGGAGAAGGCACTTCAGCTCTTTTACAATAACCACACCTAATAATAGTAGAAAAGTGTTCAGAAGACTCAGTTTCTTGTGTCAGGGTATCTGCGAGGATCATTAAATAATATATATATATATATATATATATATATATATATATATATATAGTTGTTAAGACCACAGGATTCATTATACATGAAACTGGTTACAGCAGTAGTATTTACTCTGCCAAATGATTCTTAACTGTGTAAACCAGCCCCCTCACTCATTCATAAATTAAATTGTTTGCATAGTTATCTCAGAAAGAATAAAGGCTTAGACTGTTATATAAATAAATCCAGTGGGCTACTTCAAAGTGAATATTAGCATGAGGGAGCCTCAGAGGTGTATGCCCATATATGGACTTCCTGCCCAAGATGAGTAATGAACTCACATGTCCCCTGTGGGGAATAGACAGCCCCTCTGTGGGAATGGTTGAATCTACATTTTCAAAGAATTGTAGCTTTTACCATCTACATGTTAAATGATCCCCTGTTGAGCTACATACGCATCCTGCCCAGCCATGTGTTCCTTGAAAGCATAGAAGCCAAGAATTAAGATTTCAAAATATCTTGGCCTGTGCACTTTTGATAGCAGATTATCTATATAGTTTTCAAATATTTAATATGTGCCTCAGACTATCAAATAATAGGTACAAAATAATGGATATGAGATTGTCTATTTGTATAACATTGAATATAAATACTTGCTGAATTTGATAGTAGCTATACAGTCAATTTAAAATGTGCTCCAAAGATTTCAGAATAAAAACATTTGTTTCTTTGTTTTACAGACAGCAAGATGTCCTATGAATATTATCCATAAACATGCATATATGTGGACTTCCGGTGGGCGGGCTTAGAGACAGCAGCTCTAGTTAAGAGCTCCGTGTAACTCATATACCAACTGAGTAATATTACTTTAAATTTGAAGCCCGAGCCTATTTGCCCTTGACAGGGATCATGTCTGAGCTACAGAGAGACTGGATTGGAACATCTTCCCCCGCTGAAGTCCATGCTACAATTACCTGCTGCGACCTACGGCTGGGTGTACAGAGGTAATGGCAGCCATCTTGGCGCACCACAAGGGAGGAGAAGAAGCAGGGAGATCGTACTGCTTTGTGAGGTGCCTTCCTAATTTGAACTGCTAACTTAGGCCTAGATTTAGAGTTCGGCGGTAGCCGTCAAAACCAGCGTTAGAGGCTCCTAACGCTGGTTTTGGGCGCCCGCTGGTATTTGGAGTCAGTGATTAAAGGGTCTAACGCTCACTTTGCAGCCGCGACTTTTCCATACCGCAGATCCCCCTACGCCATTTGCGTAGCCTATCTTTTCAATGGGATCTTTCTAACGCTGGTATTTAGAGTCGTTTCTGCAGTGAGCGTTAGAGCTCTAACGACAAGATTCCAGCCGCCTGAAAATAGCAGGAGTTAAGAGCTTTCTGGCTAACGCCGGTTCATAAAGCTCTTAACTACTGTACCCTAAACTACACTAACACCCATAAACTACCTATGTACCCCTAAACCGAGGTCCCCCCACATCGCCGCCACTCGATTAAAATTTTTAACCCCTAATCTGCCGACCGCCACCTACGTTATAATTATGTACCCCTAATCTGCTGCCCCTAACCCCGCCGACCCCTATATTATATTTATTAACCCCTAACTTGCCCCACACAACGTCGCCGCAAGCTACTTAAAATAATTAACCCCTAATCTTCCGACCGCAAATCGCCGCCACCTACGTTATCCCTATGTACCCCTAATCTTCTGCCCCTAACATCGCCGACCCCTATGTTATATTTATTAACCCCTAATCTGCCCCCCACAACGTCGCCGACACCTACCTACACTTATTAACCCCTAATCTGCCGAGCGGACCTGAGCGCTACTATAATAAAGTTATTAACCCCTAATCCGCCTCACTAACCCTATCATAAATAGTATTAACCCCTAATCTGCCCTCCCTAACATCGCCGACACCTACCTTCAATTATTAACCCCTAATCTGCCGACCGGAGCTCACCGCTATTCTAATAAATGTATTAACCCCTAAAGCTAAGTCTAACCCTAACACTAACACCCCCCTAAGTTAAATATAATTTTTATCTAACGAAATAAATTAACTCTTATTAAAGAAATGATTCCTATTTAAAGCTAAATACTTACCTGTAAAATAAATCCTAATATAGCTACAATATAAATTACATTTATATTATAGCTATTTTAGGATTAATATTTATTTTACAGGTAACTTTGTATTTATTTTAACCAGGTACAATAGCTATTAAATAGTTAAGAACTATTTAATAGTTACCTAGTTA
Source organism: Bombina bombina (assembly GCF_027579735.1). Classification (NCBI taxonomy): domain Eukaryota; kingdom Metazoa; phylum Chordata; class Amphibia; order Anura; family Bombinatoridae; genus Bombina; species Bombina bombina. The sequence continues at coordinate 760,094,698 of NC_069499.1, read as the reverse complement.
AAATAATTACAAATTTACCTGTAAAATAAATCCTAACCTAAGATATAATTAAACCTAACACTACCCTATCAATAAAATAATTAAATAAACTACCTACAATTACCTACAATTAACCTAACACTACACTATCAATAAATTAATTAAACACAATTGCTACAAATAAATACAATTAAATAAACTATCTAAAGTACAAAAAAAAAAAAAGAACTAAGTTACAGAAAATAAAAAAATATTTACAAACATAAGAAAAATATTACAACAATTTTAAACTAATTACACCTACTCTAAGCCCCCTAATAAAATAACAAAGACCCCCAAAATAAAAAATTCCCTACCCTATTCTAAATTTAAAAAGTTACAAGCTCTTTTACCTTACCAGCCCTGAACAGGGCCCTTTGCGGGGCATGCCCCAAGAAGTTCAGCTCTTTTGCCTGTAAAAGAAAACATACAATACCCCCCCCCCCAACATTACAACCCACCACCCACATACCCCTAATCTAACCCAAACCCCCCTTAAATAAACCTAACACTAAGCCCCTGATGATCTTCCTACCTTGTCTTCACCATGCCAGGTTCACCGATCCGTCCTGGCTCCAAGATCTTCATCCAACCCAAGCGGGGGTTGGCGATCCATAATCCGGTGCTCCAAAGTCTTCCTCCTATCCGGCAAGAAGAGGACATCCGGACCGGCAAACATCTTCTCCAAGCGGCATCTTCTATGTTCTTCCATCCGATGACGACCGGCTCCATCTTGAAGACCTCCAGCGCGGATCCATCCTCTTCTTCCGACGACTAGACGACGAATGACGGTTCCTTTAAGGGACGTCATCCAAGATGGCGTCCCTCGAATTCCGATTGGCTGATAGGATTCTATCAGCCAATCGGAATTAAGGTAGGAATTTTCTGATTGGCTGATGGAATCAGCCAATCAGAATCAAGTTCAATCCGATTGGCTGATCCAATCAGCCAATCAGATTGAGCTCGCATTCTATTGGCTGTTCCGATCAGCCAATACAATGCGAGCTCAATCTGATTGGCTGATTGGATCAGCCAATCGGATTGAACTTGATTCTGATTGGCTGATTCCATCAGCCAATCAGAAAATTCCTACCTTAATTCCGATTGGCTGATAGAATCCTATCAGCCAATCGGAATTCGAGGGACGCCATCTTGGATGACGTCCCTTAAAGGAACCGTCATTCGTCGTCTAGTCGTCGGAAGAAGAGGATGGATCCGCGCTGGAGGTCTTCAAGTTGGAGCCGGTCGTCATCGGATGGAAGAACATAGAAGATGCCGCTTGGAGAAGATGTTTGCCGGTCCGGATGTCCTCTTCTTGCCGGATAGGAGGAAGACTTTGGAGCACCGGATTATGGATCGCCAACCCCCGCTTGGGTTGGATGAAGATCTTGGAGCCAGGACGGATCGGTGAACCTGGCATGGTGAAGACAAGGTAGGAAGATCATCAGGGGCTTAGTGTTAGGTTTATTTAAGGGGGGTTTGGGTTAGATTAGGGGTATGTGGGTGGTGGGTTGTAATGTTGGGGGGGGGGTATTGTATGTTTTTTTTTACAGGCAAAAGAGCTGAAATTCTTGGGGCATGCCCCGCAAAGGGCCCTGTTCAGGGCTGGTAAGGTAAAAGAGCTTGTAATTTTTGTATTTTAGAATAGGGTAGGGAATTTTTTATTTTGGGGGTCTTTGTTATTTTATTAGGGGGCTTAGAGTAGGTGTAATTAGTTTAAAATTGTTGTAATATTTTTCTTATGTTTGTAAATATTTTTTTATTTTCTGTAACTTAGTTCTTTTTTATTTTTTGTACTTTAGATAGTTTATTTAATTGTATTTATTTGTAGCAATTGTGTTTAATTAATTTATTGATAGTGTAGTGTTAGGTTAATTGTAGGTAATTGTAGGTAGTTTATTTAATTATTTTATTGATAGGGTAGTGTTAGGTTTAATTATAACTTAGGTTAGGATTTATTTTACAGGTAAATTTGTAATTATTTTAACTAGGTAACTATTAAATAGTTCTTAACTATTTAATAGCTATTGTACCTGGTTAAAATAAATACAAAGTTACCTGTAAAATAAATATTAATCCTAAAATAGCTATAATATAATTAAAATTTATATTGTAGCTATATTAGGATTTATTTTACAGGTAAGTATTTAGCTTTAAATAGGAATCATTTATTTAATAAGAGTTAATTTATTTCGTTAGATAAAAATTATATTTAACTTAGGGGGGTGTTAGTGTTAGGGTTAGACTTAGCTTTAGGGGTTAATACATTTATTAGAATAGCGGTGAGCTCCGGTCGGCAGATTAGGGGTTAATAATTGAAGGTAGGTGTTGGCGATGTTAGGGAGGGCAGATTAGGGGTTAATACTATTTATGATAGGGTTAGTGAGGCGGATTAGGGGTTAATAACTTTATTATAGTAGCGCTCAGGTCCGGTCGGCAGATTAGGGGTTAATAAGTGTAGGTAGGTGTCGGCGACGTTGTGGGGGGCAGATTAGGGGTTAATAAATATAACATAGGGGTCGGCGATGTTAGGGCAGCAGATTAGGGGTACATAGGGATAACGTAGGTGGCGGCGGTTTACGGAGCGGCAGATTAGGGGTTAAAAGTGTAATGCAGGGGTCAGCGATAGCGGGGGCGGCAGATTAGGGGTTAATAAGTGTAAGGCTAGGGGTGTTTAGACTCGGGGTACATGTTAGAGTGTTAGGTGCAGACGTAGGAAGTGTTTCCCCATAGGAAACAATGGGGCTGCGTTAGGAGCTGAACGCTGCTTTTTTGCAGGTGTTAGGTTTTTTTTCAGCTCAAACAGCCCCATTGTTTCCTATGGGAGAATCGTGCACGAGCACGTTTTTGAGGCCGGCCGCGTCCGTAAGCAACTCTGGTATCGAGAGTTGTATTTGCGGTAAAAATGCTCTACGCTCCTTTTTTGGAGCCTAACGCAGCATTTGTTTGAACTCTCGATACCAGAGTTAAATTTATGGTGCGGCCAGAAAAAAACCCGCGGAGCGTTAGCAGCCCTTTTACCGCCGAACTCTAAATCTAGGCCTTAGAGTGGTACTAGAAGTCTGCCGATACGATCGGGTGAAACATTTGGCCCCTGCTGAGCTATACTGGTGCCAGAGGAGCAGTGCCGGAGGGCCACGTGGCGCAGAAGCTGCTTGGTTCATAAAGGAGACCTGCAGAGAAGGATCAGCTATATGAGTGCCTGAGGACGCACCGGACCCATTTGCTAATCAGCTGCTTAAAACGGAATCAGCAAAATAGCAGCATTCCACTTTCTGCCTCTGGGAACTGACTTATGGTTTAATCGTGCACCGGCCTGACCTGAAAGATTAGAAATCGGCTGCTGCTGGACTCTGCTGAGGACTGTCTTGCGGTGGAAGTGGGTAAGCCAGAGTTGTGAACTGACAAAGGCACAACTTGTTTGAGTCCCCTGTCATTGAGAGGAGGCTTGGGGGGCTGTAACTTTTATTTGCTTGATCCCATCTACTTGAATATAAACTGCACAGAGACCGGATAACTATGTTATTTTCTGCCTGAAAGTGATCTGCATTAGAACTGAACAGCCAGTATGTTTCTTTTGCAAACCATACTCTCTTATATATTCCTATTGATTATATTGCAAAATATATGTGATTGGGACTCTCCTGTTTACTGGAAAATAGTTTTCTTAACACTTTTTCATTTACAGGGGCTACAGACAACGCATTACAGATCTACTGGTAATTGTTGCATGCAGGAAGGACTTTCTAATGCTGTCTCTCTAGATATTTCTTAAATGTAATGTAAAACAGTGTGGTGGTGGATGGTGATCTAACTAACCTCTTACCTTACAGGCTTGGCAATAGTTATTTGCAAATAGATTGAGTGTGTGCAACTTAGGTGACTCGCAAGTGTACTTTGCTATATTGATACCTTAGTTGATCACTTTCTATAATACTAGTTGAGCTCCTTTGATTTGCTATAAAGAGTGATATATATATACATGCTTCTCTATTAGTCTCTCAGCCTTAAGGAACAGTAGTGGCAGGCTGGAAAGGCACTGTTGAAGCTAGATGAGATCTTTTCAAATCCCATTCTAGAAGTGGGAGGTTTTGAGGTGTATGGAGAGATTTTTAATATCAAATACCATGGCGAATCGAAATAAAAACACAGATCGCAGAGCCAAACTGGGATCATATATTGGTACTCAGGCCTCATCCCTTGACACCTTACAAGAAGGCCATGCCCTAGACCCCCACCCCATAGTCAAACAAATATCCACCCTATTCCTACCTAAAATAGAAAACATTCAGAAAGGGGTTGATACTCTTGCGGAAGAGGTCAAACAATTCTCGACTAGGGTGTCAGAGGTGGAAACAAGAGTCTCTGATTTGGAAGACATGCAAACTGTTAACTCCTGTAAAATAGTGGCATTGGAGAAACACACTACAGGGCTTCAACAAAGGATAGATGATCTAGAAAATAGATTGAGGCGGAATAATGTTCGCCTGATAGGGCTGCCTGAATGTGTAAAAGCAAATGATATTTTAAAATTTGTTGAAACTACCCTTCCCTCTCTATTAGGGATCCCCGTGGATGCTTTATTGCATAGCGTAGAGAGAGCGCATAGAGTAGGCCCAGAGAAGCCAATCATAGATCGCAATGCACAAGCAAGGCCCGTGATGATAAAATTTCTCCATTTTCAGACTAAAATGGCTGTTCTTAGAGCATATGCAGCCAGAAGAGGGATGATATTTCATCCTGGAAACAAACTTCCATGCACCTATGTCGAGGACATGGGTTTACCAATATTATTTTGGTTACTGTTTATTGTTATGATAGGGCGAGTCATGTTTAAGAGTTGCGCCTTGATTGAATATAATACCCAGCTCCTTGAACATGATAAAGAGCGGGAGAGTTTGAAGCGGAAATGTGATAAGTTGATGATGAAAACTAAAGAATATGTTGACAGATTGCTTTTGTTCTCCTCACTTCTGTCTCTATTGTTTTTCATAGTCAATGTTTTCAAAGGAGCTGTCTACATGAAGGGGTGTGTACCCCTACAGAATACGGGGTTTACATACAACGGGTATTTTTGGGGGTATACTCTGTTGGGAAAATGTGCTGGGTTACAGTTAAAGATGTCTAAGTTTATAACATGCTGTTTCTTGACATTACTCCTTGCAAGTTCTCTTACAGCAGATATGACGTTTGCATTTTCTGGAAAAGGTGGTCTGGCATGGAGACGGGTAGGAATTTTCTTTCACCTCCCTGTTTCCCTCCTTCCCTCCCCCCCCCCCTTCCCTTTTTTTTTTTTTTCTTATGCAAATTGCTGTGTCAATAGACACATGGAGGATCTTAATAGTTATTGACATTTAGTATCTACTCCTGGAATGTAGGGGGTATACACTCCCCGATTAAGAGGAAGACTATACTAACACAACTTAGGAAAAAAGGTGCGGACATTGCGTTTTTACAGGAGACACACCTTAATGACTCAGAACACATTAAATTAAAGACAGATTGGGTTGGGAGAGTGGAATTTGCATCTTACAAATCTGAGGGGTGGCCATTCTCTTTGGGAAAAAATTAGATGTGGGGGACGTGACAGTGGTGACAGATCCCGAGGGATGCTATATTATAGTTCGGACTACAATTGCGGGCAAAAGGTACACAATGTGTAATATATATGCACCCAATAGCAAGGACAAGACATTTTGGGACAATTTGATTGGATTACTGACCCCTTTTTTAGACACTCCGCTCATAATTGGAGGTGACTTCAATCTTGCCCCCAACCCTCAGTGTGACAGGCTTAGGGATCCTACTAAACAATTTAGTGGGCCGCAGCCTAAAGTTAGTAATAAATTTGAACTTAATATGTTCCAGTCTTTGGTATCTTCACTAGATGTCATTGATATTTGGCGCAAGCTAAATCCAGATGGTAGGGACTTTACGTGTGTCTCTCGGGCATCTCCCACCATGTCTCAAATAGATTTATTTATGGTCTCAAATTCCTTAATTCCTCAAATAGTAGATGTTAAAATAGGGGATGTAATAGTTTCTGACCATGCTCCTGTAGGTCTTTTCTTAGATACTTTGCCCAGATCAAATAATCGTAGAGCTCTTAGATTTCCACAATATTTGCTGACCTCTCAGGAGTTTCAGCAATATTTGGAGGAAGCTTGGGATGATTTCGTAACCAATAACGCACAACATCTATCGACTCTGGAACTTTTTTGGCAAACAGCTAAAGTAGTCTTAACGGGCAATATCCTGGCCTTTTTATCACGCAGGAAAAAGTTGCAAATGGAGAGATTGGAGAATTTAAGAGTGAAGCTAGCAACCCAGTTTAGCTTGTATAGATCCACACCTACATTGGTAAACTATCAGAAGTATTTAGGCACTAAAAAAGAATATGATGCGCTGTTGGCATATCAGGCCTCCCAAACCCTTTTGAGAACCAGGGGCAAGTACTATAGATACAGAGATAAATCAGGTAGGTTTCTGACCTCTCTGGTTAACTTAAAATCCTCCACACATTTTATCGCAGTTATTAGAACTAAAGACACTTTGGTTAAGGATCCTTAGCGGATTGTGGAAGCTTTTGCTTCCTACTACTCCGATCTTTATGCTAGCAATCAGTGTAATTCAGAGGAGAAGATGCGTGCATTCTGGAACTCTATTGAACTGCCGCAGGTATCGGAGGAGCAGCTACACAAGCTTAATGCGCCAATTACTAGGGAAGAGGTAGACAAGACGATCATGGCTTTGAACTTAGGCAAGGCGGCAGGCCCAGATGGGCTGCCTATAGAGTTTTATAGAGTATTAAAAACAAGAGTGATACCAGTGCTCAACGACCTATTTACAAATTATTTCTCGGAGGCAAACAGGCTGGCTAAGACTTTTACGGCTGCCCATATTACTCTCATCCCTAAGGCGGGCAAAGATACCCTTCTCCCGGAATCTTATAGGCCGATCTCGCTGCTATACTCCGACTATAAGATACTAACAAAATTACTAGCGGAGCGCCTTAAATTTATCTTACCAGATCTGATACACGAAGATCAGACCGGATTTATGATGGCAAGATCATCTGTGGTAAATGTACGCAGAATCCTGCAGGTTCTTCAATATTTCTGGAATATGAAACATTCTAGAGAGAGGAGTGAAATCCTGGAGGCCTTCCTGCTGTCCTTGGATGCAGAGAAGGCCTTCGACAGGGTAGAGTGGTGCCATCTCTTCCATACCTTAGCCAGGTTCAGTTTCTCTGGGCCCTTTGTCTCGTTTATAGAAAATCTTTATTCTTCCCCTGTCGCCAATATATGTGCTAACAATCTCTACTCATCAGATATTATGTTACAGAGGGGCACGAGGCAGGGATGCCCACTATCTCCCCTGCTGTTCTACCTAGCATTGGAACCGCTGGCAATTAAGCTGCGCCAGATATTTCCGGGTGTCGATATAGCAGGGCGCTCTCATCATCTCGCATTGTATGCGGATGATATGCTGCTATTTGTTCAGGAACCAAGGGCTCATACACCATCTACTGTACAAACATTACTAGACTTTGGGGCGTTCTCGGGATATAAAGTCAATATGCAAAAATCAGAAATTCTTTGGTTGCATAGGGGTGAAGACCTGGCCCATGAATACCCATTCGCAGTAGCGAATCAGGTGATCACTTATTTAGGCATCCAGATTCATGTGAACCCCAACAAATTGTATTCAATTAATTTGACTCCCTTGTGTGCGAAACTGTGCTGTCAGATGAGAAGCTGGAAATCTCTCCCTATATCACTAATGGGAAGGGTCAGTCTTCTTAAAATGGTGATCCTACCTCGTCTTTTATACCCTATGCTTATGTTGCCTTTACTACTTTCGAAGACTGATGTGAAAGCACTAAATTCTGCAATGCGCTATTTCGTGTGGCGGGGAGGTAGACCACGTATCTCGACAGATAAGTTATCCGTGAGTTACCTTCATGGGGGTCTATCCCTGCCAGATTTTAAACTATATAACTGGGCAGCCATGATCCGCTTGGTACTCGACTGGCAGGTGAGCACGGGTCACTTTTATAGAAGTGATTTGGAACAGGCGACTCTAGGAGGCATAGCTCTGGCATATTTGCCACACATGTCTAAGTCAAATGCGGCTAAATTACTAGACGGGAATCTCCTATATCAGGACCCTTTAAAGGCTTGGCATCTAGCTCACAAATTTTTAGATAAAACAAACCTTGGTTCTACCTTTCTCCCACTTAGTGGTAATCCAGATTTCCTGGCGGGTATGGATACGAAACCATTTCGCTCCTGGGAGAAACTGGGATTGAAAAATGTAGGCTCATTGGTAGATTCGCTGTTGAAAACCATGAAGTCTTTTGCGACGCTGCAAAAAGATTATAATCTCCCGCATAATCACTTTTATACGTACTTACAGGCACGTCATTATGTGGACAAACTAGTTAGGGATGGACCAGGTTTTTGGGAGGGTTCGCCATTTTGCATCTCGCAAACTTTATTTAAAATGGGGAGCTTATCTTTATCAGTGATTTACCAAACTCTACTACACAGACGTTTACAACTACTACAACCGGACCTCTTAAAGGGTTGGCAAAGAGAGGGACTGCAGGATGTTACGTGGGATGAGACTCGGAGGGGGTTGGAGAAAGTTAGAAAAGCCACTTTATCAGCGAATTTAAGGGAAACACAAATTGGGTTTCTGCATAGGGTGTACATGACTCCCAGGTGCTTGGCCAAGTGGATACCTGACTGGCCTAATAGATGTTCTAAGTGTTCTGCGAAATCTCATGGCCTGTTACACTGTATTTTGGACTGGCCCATGATTATGCAATTTTGGAACAAACTACCGTATTGGGTTAGGAAAAGAATGGGTATTTCTATTGACTTCACACCTAAGATTATACTGCTCTTGGACTGGGAACAACACTACAGACAGTTTGACTCAGAAATGACTTTACTGATATTACTGGCGAGAAAATGCATACTTAAACACTGGACGACTACCAAGACTCCTACAGTAGCTTATTTTCGAAATATGCTGAGAACACAATTATTTATTGAACAAGTAGACGTTAGAGTGGATGTGGATAACAGGCTAAATTTATTTCTACGGAAATGGCGTAGATTGATTCTAACGTTTTAATTAGAAATCCAACGACAGGTTCTTCTACCTTTTCACAACACTGTTGCATTTTTGGAAGATTCCCTGAGGGGTGAGTGGAGTCATCTCGTTTCTTAAAGACTTCCACCCATATATCCCCACCCACTTCTTCTTTCCCCTCCCCCCCTTTTTTTTCTCTCCCTTTGCCAGTCCACCAAGGTACAGGAGAACAAACAAGTAATTGATTATATGATCACTTATATGAGGTAGTTTACTTAGTTAGTGTACTCACGAGGTTTTTCCTTGTTGGTTCGTTTAGTTTAAGATAGATGGGGGAGATGTTTTAATCTCTCCATAAAAGATAAAATGTGAGAGTTGTATACATGTGAGCTTTGTGACATCCTAGTAAAATGTTTGGTGTACATTATTGTTATTTAAGTCACGGATGGCCAATAATGTTTCTTACTGCAAATGTAGTATTGTATTGTATAAACCACATATCTGACTTTCATGATGTATTTTTGAGATAACTGTTTGTACTCACATGTTTTTTGCTCTCTTAATAAAAAGAATAATAAAAAAAAAACATGCATATATGTGGATATTTTCTATTATTAACATACGCCTAGATTGGGAGTTCTGCATTAGCCTTAAAAAGCAGCGTTAAGGGGTCCTAACGCTGCTTTATAACGGCCGCTGGTATTCTGAGTCAGGCAGGAAAGGGTCTACCGCTCACTTTTCTTCTGCGACTCGAGGCTACCGCAAATCCCCTTACATCAATTGCGTATCTTATCTTTTCTATGGGCTTTGCCTAACGCTGGTATTACGAGTCTTGGAAGAAGACTCCAACCGCAAAGAATAGTCAGTAGTTAAGAGTTTTATGGGCTAACGCCGGAACATAAAGCTCTTAACTACAGTGCTATAACACTAACACCCATAAACTACCTATGAACCCCTAAACCGAGGCCCCCCCACATCGCAAACCCTATAATAAATTTTTTTAACCCCTAATCTTACGAACGGACATCGCCACCACCTACATTATCCCTATGAACCCCTAATCTGCTGCCCCTAACATCGCCGACACCTATATTATATTTATTACCCCCTAATCTGACCCCCCCAACCTCGCCGCCACCTACCTACACTTATTAACCCCTAATCTGCCGACCGGACATCGCCCCCACTTTAATAAATGTATTAACCCCTAAACCGCCGCACTCCCGACTCGCAAATACTATAATAAATTGTATTAACCCCTAATCTGCCCTCCCTAACATCACCGCCACCTATCTACAATTATTAACCCCTAATCTCCCGCCCCAACGTCGCCGCTACTATAATAAAGTTATTAACCCCTAAACCTAAGTCTAACCCTTACAACCCCCTAAGTTAAATATAATTTAAATAAAACAAACTAAAATTACTAACGGGAAATGGGAAGTCACCTAGCCATGGCTCCTAGCCTTAGGGAACAGTTTAAAAAAATAATGGGAGATAGGTGCTTTCATTTATTCATTTTAGATATGTTCGGTTAGATTACAAGTTTTGTCGGTAAAAACTTGCGTTGCTAATGAGCCTTTTGCTAACGAGCCTTTTTTTCCAGCGCACACTTTAAACAACGCTGGTATTACAAGTTTTCTGAATGGCCGCGTTAGCCTCAGAAAAGTGAGCGTTGAGCAAATTTAGTGCCACTTCTACCTGTAATACCAGCATTGCTTATGGTAGCGGTAAGATGGCAAAACGTGCTCATTCACGATTTCCCCATAGGATACAATGGGGCTGAGCTGGCTGAAAAAAAAACTAACACCTGCAAAAAAGCAGCGTAATGCTCCTAACGCAGCCCCATTGATTCCTATGGGGAAATACTTTTTATGTCTACACCTAACATCCTAACATGAACCCTGAGTCTAAACACCCCTAATCTTACACTTATTAACCCCTAATCTGCCGCACGACATCCTCGCCACCTACATTATATTATTAACCCCCAACCTGCCGCTCCGGACACCGCCGCCACCTACATTATACCTATGAACCCCTAATCTGCTGCCCCCAACATCTCCGACACCTACATTATATGTATTAACCCCTAATCTGCCGTCCCCAACCTCGCCGCCACCTAACTACAATTATTAACCCCTAATCTGCCGACCGGACATCGCTACCACTATAATAAATGTATTAAACCCTAAACCGCCGCACTCCCGCCTTGCAAACACTAGTTAAATTTTATTAACCCCTAATTTGCCCCCCAACGTCGTCCACGACTACCTAAAATTACTAACCCCTAATCTCCCGCCCCCAGCGTCGTCACTACTATAATAAAGTTATTAACCCCTAAACCTAAGTCTAACCCTAACCCTAACAACCCCCTAAGTTAAATATAATTTAAATAAAACAAACTAAAATTACTATCATTAAATAAATTAATCCTATTTAAAACTAAATACTTACCTATAAAATAAACCCTAATATAGCTACAATATAACTAATAGTTACATTGTAGCTATTTTAGGATTTATATTTATTTTATAGGCAACTTTGCATTTATTTTAACTAGGTACAATAGTTATTAAATAGTTAATAAGTATTTAATAGCTACTTAGTTAAAATAATTACAAAATTACCTGTAAAATAAATCCTAACCTAAGTTACAAATACACCTAACACTACACTATCAATAACCCACCACCCACACACCCCTATTCTAAAACCCACCTGATCTCCCCTTAAAAAAACCTAAAACTACTCCCCTGAAGATAGAAGATGCCGCTTGGATGAAGACATCCGCCGCTTGGAGGACCTCTTCTGCCCCGATCGGATCAAGACTTCTGCCGCTCCGTATGTCCTCTTCTATCCCATCGGTGGCCAGCTGGCTGAAGACGACTCAAGGTAGGGTGATCTTCAGGGGGGTAGTGTTAGGTTTTTTTAAGAGGGGATTGGGTGGGTTTTAGAGTAGGGGTGTGTGGGTAGTGGGTTGTAATGTTGGGGGATTGTATGTTTTTTTACAGGTAAAAGAGCTGATTACTTTGGGGCAATGCCCCGCAAAAAGCCCTTTTAAGGGCTGGTAAAAGAGCTGATTACTTTGTAATTTAGTATAGGGTAGGGCATTTTATTATTTTGGGGGGCTTTTTTATTTCATTAAGGGGTTTAGATTAGGTTTAATTAGATTAAAATTCTTGTAAGATTTTTTTATTTTTTGTAATTTAGTGTTTGTTTGTTTTTGTATTATATATTAGTTTATTTAATTGTATTTTAGTTTAGATAATTGTAGGTAATTTATTTAATTAATATATTGATAGTGTAGTGCTAGGTGTATTTGTAACTTAGGTTAGGATTTATTTTACAGGTAATTTTGTAATTATTTTAACTAGGTAGCTATTAAATACTTATTAACTATTTAATAGCTATTGTACCTAGTTAAAATAAATACAATGTTGCCTGTAAAATAAATATAAATCCTAAAATAGCTACAATGTAACTATTAGTTATATTGTAGCTATATTAGGTTTTATTTTATAGGTAAGTATTTAGTTTTAAATAGGATTAATTTATTTAATGATAGTAATTTTAGTTCATTTTATTTAAATTATATTTAACTTAGGGGGTGTTAGGGTTAGGGTTAGACTTAGGTTTAGGGGTTAATAACTTATAATATTATAGTAGCAGCGACGTTGAGGGCGGGAGATTAGGGGTTAATAATTGTAGGTAGGTGGCGGCGATGTTAGGGAGAGCAGATTAGGGGTTAATACAATGCATTATAGTGTTTGCGAGGCAGGAGTGCGGCGGTTTAGGGGTTAATACATTTACTATAGTGGCAGCGATGTACGGTCAGCAGATTAGGGGTTAATAAGTGGGTGATAGAGTGGCGCACAAGGCTAAGTTCCCAGAACAAATAAATAAAAAATAAAAAATACCAATATCCTTATAAGAAAGTATATATATATATATATATATATATATATATATATATATATATATATATATATAAATGCTAGTTAGGCACTAAATAGACGTTGAATCAATAAGATTATTTATTAATCGAATCACAAACTCAATAACATAGATTAGATAAAATAGATTAAATAAAATAAGTTAAACAGACAAACATATGATAATGAATAAATATTAAATGAATTAATTCTGGCAGTTGAAAAAGAAACAGCTAATTACATTTAATATATTCTGATAAGATGTGGCCACATCGTCTAAAATCAGCTAATTAAATACTAAAACCAAACATTTAATCATAGATATGAAATGTAGAGAATGATAGGATGCGTGTTCTAAAGAGGCTAATACTCTAATATATAACCGCTAAATACAAAAGGAGAACTCTCACAGAAGTTATAAGTATATATATAGTTGTACTTCTGCTGACATCAAAACATTGAAAAATGGCAATCCGATATAATGGCTTTAGAAGTTCAAATTTCCCTTTTTGTGCACAAAAGGAAAGTGCCAAGTGCAAAAGTCACCAAGGGCAAATGTAATAGTATATAGATCATAGGTTATAGTGAATCTCAAAGTGGTGAGTCTCTCCAAGTACTTGTAGGGTATTAGTGTAGATTACTGACCAGTCAGATAAATGTTAGCTCCAAAAGTAATAAAGGTATAGTTGAAAGTATAATCCTACGTACCTGACAGACTTGCGGCTAAGAGTGGCTCCGATATTGTACCCGCGCTCACGGCAGAGTGGGCGGCTATGAGCACTACATGCTGAGCTTGTTTCCTGCTCCCAAGCGTGACTCCAGTGTCTTCACTGTCTGCGTACGTGCTTTGTCACCTGACAGTTAGCATCTAATGGGGACTCTCCAAAAGCGGTCCGGAATCAAATGTCACTTTCAAGTGTAGAAACTAAAAGGTGTCCAATGTTGGGTCCAAAAGTTAGTAAGTCTCTTCTACGCGTTTCGGCGCGTTGTGCCTTTATCAAGATGACTTACAGGGTACCTGATACCTATTTTTATAGGGTTAATCTGGATGCCATTTTTTGTTTTAACTGTTTGAGGGCTGTGTCAATAAACTTTATTCAATAGACATTGTTCGTTTTAGCCTGAATATCTATAATCATGACAGTCTCCCATTTTTTAAATGCCAAAATGCTCACACAAATAAATATAATAACTGCAATATTAAATTAAAAAATATAAATTAGTTATAATTATAAAATAATTCCTAGTTGATGTATAAAAATATTAAAATGATTGGTATCATTTGATGAATCTGATTACTACTTGCAAAATAAATAAATGAATAAAGTATTATTTCTCTTAAAGTCGTACAAAAGTCCAATTTACTATAAAATGGTAAAAAGCTGGATAAAACTACTATATAGATTTGGCCATAAAAACAGTACAGAGGATTAAAAATATATAAGCAAATATTCAATTAAAAGGATAACTTTAAGTAAGGAACAAGATAAAGTACTGAGTAATGGTTTGTCATTTGCCCCGACGTGCCGTATGAATAAGTTTAACACTATGATTAATGTTAATCAGTATATAAGGAAACTAACACTTAAACATTACTTTTTAAAAAATCCTATAGAGCGCACATCCAACAGTATGAATATGAGTCAGAAACAAACACAGGATTATTATAATCACACAGATCTTAAAAATAAGTCCTCATTTTAGCCCACCCAAGAAAAGGGCAAATACTTAGAGCTGTTTGAGAAATCAGTAAAAGAAGATATAAGTAAAATTAATATTAAAAGTAAACAAAGACAGAAATTTAATTTAACTAAAAAAGAAAATGAAATATTAAAAGATCTTAAAAATAACCCGGAGATCATCATTAAAGCAGTGGATAAGGGGGGGGGGGCTTAGTACTACTTGATACAGAAGATTACTTAATAGAAGCATATCGTTTACTAAATGACACTGATACATATACTAAATTAAAGACTAACCCAGTGAAGAAATTCAGTCTATAACTTGATAAACTATTGTTCTATGCTAAAAAAGAGAAGATTTTAAATGAGAAAGAACTAAGTTTTTTAAAAATTGAACATCCAATCACCCCCATTTTTTATTACCTGCCTAAAACACACAAATCCTTAACCAAACCCCCAGGGAGGCCAATTATCTCTGGGATCAATTCCCTCACTGCTAATTTATCGCAATATGTAGACAAATTTCTGCAACCTTATGTAACCACTTTACCCTCTTATCTTAAAGACTCCACCTCATTACTTAATGAGCTAGAAAATATAACATGGCAGAAGGACTTTCTTCTAGTCACATGCGACGTCAATGCACTTTATACTAACATTACACATAGCATAGGATTAGATGCAACGAGATTTTATTTATATGAGGACAAAGATATGCCCCTCAATCAGGCTGATTTTATCTTACAATGCATTCATTTTATACTTACTAATAATTATTTTAATTTTAATGGAGATTTTTTTCTACAAAAGAAAGGCATGGCGATGGGTACGAGGTTTGCGCCCAGTTATGCTAATCTTTTTATGGGCAGATTTGAACATGATAATATTTTAACCAGCCCTTGGAGCGCAAACCTCGTTTTCATCAAACGCTATATAGATGATTTGTTTTTTATTTGGAAAGGGGGGGAAGATTTACTTAAATTATTTATGGAAGATATTAATAATAATGAGTGGGGAATCTCTTTTACTCATGATTTTAATACCAGATCCATTGATTTTTTAGACCTTACTATTGAAATGTTAGATAATAAAGTTCAGACAAAAACATTTTTTAAAGAAGTGGATGCTAACAATTATATACATTTTAATAGTTGTCATCTTGACCAATGGAAGTTAAACATTCCGAAGGGCCAGTTTTTAAGGTTACGGAAAAATTGCTCCACTTTAGAGGACTTTAAGGACCAATCGAATATATTAAAAGAAAGATTTACGGAAAAGGGGTATAATGAGGAATTAATAGAACAGTCCATACAGAGTGTAGAGAAAATAGAAAGAACTTCACTTCTAAACAAGAAAGAGAAAAAACAAACGAACCCCAAAGAATTTGAAACTACATTTATTACGCAATACAGTGCAGATTTTAAATTAATAAAGAGAATTATACATAAGCACTGGCATATAGTCCAGAAAGACCCTATTTTATATGATATTACTGATAATAAACCCAGGATTATTTATAGGAAAGCTAAAACACTAAAATCCATTTTAGCCCCCAGTGAGTTTAGAAAAAAGAAAAATCAAGATTTAGATATTCAAGGCAATAAATTGGAAGGCTTTTTTCCATGCCATCAGTGTAAAGCCTGTAGTTTTAGTAATAAGTGCAAACAGATAGAGGCCAGTAACTCAGACTATAAAATTAGAGACACTATTAGATGCTGTGATAAAAATGTAATGTGGTTTATATGATACAGTGTCTGTGCAAAAAACAATATTTTGGACAAACAAGCAGACCTGTAAGGGATAGAATAAGACAACACCTCCTTAATATAGAGTGGGGATATGAGGACCACCTACTTTCAAAGCATTTTAAAGAGTGTCATGGCCAGAAGACTGATGGCCTATTGTATTGGGGTGTTAAAAAGGTAAAACCACATAGAGGAGGAAATATATTAAAACAACTTTTAATGACAGAAGCTGAGCTTATTTTTAATTTTGCCACCCTGACCCCTGGGGGATTGAACGCTGAACTTGATCTAAATCCTTTTAATTGAATATTTGCTTATATATTTTTAATCCTCTGTACTGTTTTTATGGCCAAATCTATATAGTAGTTTTATCCAGCTTTTTACCATTTTATAGTAAATTGGACTTTTGTACGACTTTAAGAGAAATAATACGTTATTTATTTATTTATTTATTTTGCAAGTAGTAATCAGATTCATCAAATGATACCAATCATTTTAATATTTTTATACATCAACTATGAATTATTTTATAATTATAACTAATTTATACTTTTTAATTTAATATTGCAGTTATTATATTTATTTGTGTGAGCATTTTGGCATTTAAAAAATGGGAGACTGTCATGATTATAGATATTCAGGCTAAAACGAACAATGTCTATTGAATAAAGTTTATTGACACAGCCCTCAAACAGTTAAAACAAAAAATGGCATCCAGATTAACCCTATAAAAATAGGTATCAGGTACCCTGTAAGTCATCTTGATAAAGGCACAACGTGCCGAAACGCGTAGAAGAGACTTACTAACTTTTGGACCCCACATTGGACACCTTTTACTTTCTACACTTGAAAGTGACATTTGATTCCGGACCGCTTTTGGAGAGTCCCCATTGGATGCTAACTGTCAGGTGACAAAGCACGTACGCAGACAGTGAAGATGCTGGAGTCACGCTTGGGAGCAGGAAACAAGCTCAGCGTGTAGTGCTCATAGCCGCCCACTCTGCCGTGAGCACGGGTACAATATCGGAGCCACTCTTAGCCGCAAGTCTGTCAGGTACGTAGGATTATACTTTCAACTATACCTTTATTACTTTTGGAGCTAACATTTATCTGACCGGTCAGTAATCTACACTAATACCCTACAAGTACTTGGAGAGACTCACCACTTTGAGATTCACTATAACCTATGAGCTATATACTATTACATTTGCTCTTGGTGACTTTTGCACTTGGCACTTTCCTTTTGTGCACAAAAAGGGAAATTTGAACTTCTAAAGCCATTATATCGGATTGCCATTTTTCAATGTTTTGATGTCAGCAGAAGTACAACTATATATATACTTATAACTTCTGTGAGAGTTCTCCTTTTGTATTTAGCGGTTATATATTAGAGTATTAGCCTCTTTAGAACACACATCCTATCATTCTCTACATTTCATATCTATGATTAAATGTTTGGTTTTAGTATTTAATTAGCTGATTTTAGACGATGTGGCCACATCTTATCAGAATATATTAAATTTAATTAGCTGTTTCTTTTTCAACTGCCAGAATTAATTCATTTAATATTTATTCATTATCATATGTTTGTCTGTTTAACTTATTTTATTTAATCTATTTTATCTAATCTATGTTATTGAGTTTGTGATTCGATTAATAAATAATCTTATTGATTATTTAGTGCCTAACTAGCATTTATATATATATATATATATATATATATATATATATATATATATATATATATATATATATATACTTTCTTATAAGGATATTGTTTTTTTTTTTTTTATTTATTTGTTCTGAGAACTTAGCCTTGTGCGCCACTCTATCACCCACCTATTTTCTGTTTGACCTTTTACTGGACTGTGTTTGAGAGATCACAGTTCTTTTAGAGTTGGCCTGAGTTCTTTTTTAGTACCTGTCCAGACTTATTCCCCACTGTTCTTCAGGGGTTAATAAGTGTAGGTAGGTGGCGGCGACATTGGGGGGGAACAGATTAGGGGGTAATAAATATAATATAGGTGTTGGCGATGTTAGGGACAGCAGATTAGGGGTTCATAGGGATAATGTAGGTTGCGGCGGTGTCCGGATCGGCAGATTAGGGGTTAATAGTATAATGCAGGTGTCAGTGATAGCGGGGGCAGCAGATTAGGGGTTAATAAGTGTAAGGTTATGGGTGTTTAGACTCAGGGTTCATGTTAGGGTGTTAGGTGTAGACTTAGGAAGTGTTTCCCCATAGGAAACAATGGGGCTGCGTTAGGAGCTGAACACTGCTTTTATGCAGGTGTTAGGTTTTTTTCAGCCAGCTCAGCCCCATTATTTCCTATGGGGAAATTGTGCACGAGCACGTTTTTCCAGCTTACCGCTACCGTAAGCAACGCTGGTATTGAGGGTTGAAGTGGAGCTAAATTTGCTTCAATGCTCACTTTTCTGAGGCTAACGCAGCCATTCAGACAACTACCAGCTCGTTAGCACCGCAGGTCTTTACCAACAAAACTCCAAATCTAGGCGTTAGAAATTGATAAAATACTGGTGTTTGGTGTCAAATTGTACATTTTCTGTTATGTTAAATGAAATATAGATGCTGATAAGAGAGGTTTATTGATACAAGAAGTCATAGTATGTTAAATAATCACTTTATAAGTAGGTATTAAATTGTTAGCAATAGTGATGATGAGATCTGCATTTGCGGTTGTCTGTTGCCCCCTAGGGGATTAAAACTGGTATGACAGCCAAATAAATTAACTATTGGAACACATGCAGAGCCAGATGAGCCAATCAGGGAGGCATCTCCCAAACCAATCAATGCTAAGCATCCAAAAGGCCAATCCAAAAAAAGATAAGCACCGTGGGGCATTTCCAAATAATCACCAATGATTACAATAAGAATAAAAAGAGGTTGGATTATATCGTGTGATATAGAAAAAGAAAAAAATAGTTTTTTGGTCTGCGGAAACTTGTGATTGAATAACTGGCTGCCATACTTGGGACACAATCACTTTAAGCAAAAAACTGAAACTCCTTTCTTGATCTATGCAATAACCTTTCTTCATATAAGGTGATCTGAATCTATTTGGAAAAGACTGGAATACTGAATTGGTTCATGGGTGATGTATGACTGTTCTATATTTTAAATATTTTAAAGCAAAGACATTCATTGTTGCTATAGTCTAATTACAGTTAGTAAATTTAAAAGGGCACTTTGTATTTTAAACTCATATTCACAGTTCTGTATAGTTTTAAGCTAGTCTTTTGTATTCTAAGTAATTTATTTCAGCTCAGATAAATTGGCATAGGACTTGGTTTTTTGCACAAATAATATATATAATTTCTGATGTTTTTAAATTAGAGTTATATAAGATAAATTGTAGGCTAAGTAGTTTCTTTATGCTGGTCTGAAAGTTAGTGGCCCATACTGTGGTATTTCATTGTGGCGATGTTATGCAATTCAATTGTGATTAAGATTAATTCTAAAGGTACATTTGTTTTGCTTTGTAAAGAATATTGTAACAACATAAGTGTATATCATTTGATTCATATCTGGTTTTCTATAAATATAATTCAATGTGTTTATAAATTTAACTAATATAAAGAATTCAGGAATTTATATTAATTTTTATTGTTTCGTATATGCATTTTATTGGGGGTTTGTTTTAAAAAATAATTATTAAATATATTGTATTATATCCCGGCCATATACTGACACTTGGATAGATTTAGGAACAGAATCCTGCTGCTCCATTATAGCATATGGTAAAGCAATACAATAAATACTAAAAAAAAACTTAAAAACTCTTGACGAATGGAAACCACAGTCACAGAAACAATGTGCGCCAACTGCAAAACAAAGCAGAAAGCATAAACATTAAATTTGAGTGCATTGTTTAGCATCGTCCTTAGCACTTTTGCGCATAAAAAAGCCATATTCTGAAAAAATAAATCCTAAATTAAAAAAATGCTATCCCAAAAAGAAGTTGCATTTTGTTGGGCATTGCCCTAATAAGGGCATTTGGTATGGTCTTGCCCTAAAGTATAACAGCTCTTTTGGCCAATAAAAAAAAACAAAAAACCCTAACCTAACAAAAACCCTGTCCTAAAAAAAAAAAGATTGCCTTAAGAAGGGCATTTTGTAGGGCATTGCTCTAAAGTCATTTCAGCTCTTTTGGACAAAAATAAAAAAAATCCTTTCTCTAAACCCCAAAGTTTCTACTCACCCAACTTGACTCTGGCTCCTATGTGCTCCTCTTCTTTCCTTACGGTGGTGGTCCTCTGGGGCGGCCTTCTTCTTCTTCATAGCGGTGGTCCTCTTCTTCCATCTTCTTTCTGCTTCCATTTTCTGTCTTTCATCTGTAATGAAATTGTAATTGAATGTTTATTGTTAATTTACTGCCAACCAGCTGGTTACAATTTCTTTTTTAACACAAGCATTTAGATGAGTTTAAATTGTGAATACTATTATTAATTGGCTTTGTTGCTAAATATTTCTACTAAATTGTGATTAAGCCCTATGGCATTATGTTATTACTTTCAGGTAAAAGAGACCATTACTACTTCATACAGAAGGAGACATTAACATTACCAGTCCTGATAAGAAGCACAATATATACATTTAAAGTGCACAAGGAGATATATTAAAGTCTGCTTGATTTCTTTCTTAATATCACATTCTGCCGTATATACTCACCACAGTCTGAATTATTGTCAAATAAAATGTATTTTTATTTCTGCTTGACATGTATTGTTTGTTTACAAACTGCTCACATTCAGCATGCAGCAATGACTGTTTAAGATTCAGGCATCATACTTACCTTGAAAAGAACTCTAGGATAAAAAAGAACATAAAGATCTTATACATTAATGCTTCAAAGCAAGTATCTTGTTTTCTGGTAGTTGGATTAAGAATACCCACTCCACCCTGATATAACAGGCACTGTGTAGCATGACTTGAATGTATAATGTAAGTCTCATGTTTATTGCAGATAAACTCTGTATTGTGTGTGCCTTCTGGCACATGAAATGTAGGAAAGTATTTAATGCTGCTATCTGTATGCTTCGTTGACTCAATCAGCACCAGAAATGCTTTTGATCTTAATGCAATAATATTTACAGCACTAAAGTCATTAAAGGAACACAAAAGAGAAATAGAAAATGCTATGACCTAGATTACAAGAAGAGGAGCGCTATTGATAGATCAGGGTGCGTTATCAATATATCTGGACTGCGCTAAGATTAGCTTGCAATCTGGTATACAAGTCCATGGTAAAACTGAATAATCAGAGAATATTTAACAGGGACGACATCCCTGTAGCGCACCCTATAGTTTCAATAGATAGTGCGGCCATGTTACACATTGCTCAAATTACAAGTTGTGAGTTATGTGTTATACTCGAGCACATTGTTAGCGCGACTTGAGTAAAATAATAGAATAAAAATCCAACAAAAACACTTGTAAAATATTAAAATAAACTATTGCACACATATTTTTAGATATTAAATATAAAATATATGTTGTTGTAATAAGTGTTTTAAAGGGATTTGGCATATGTCAAGGTGTTTGAGAGAAAAGGGCTTAAAGGTGTGTGTGTATATATATATATATATATATATATGTGTGTGTGTGTATATATATATGTATGTGTATGTACATTTGTGTGTGTACATATACTGTATATACTGTGTATGTATATATATATATATATATTTTTTTATATATATATATATATATATATATATATATTTATATATATATATATATATAGATGTGTGTATATATATATAGAGCCTCTGATGAAGCGCATGTACGCATGCGCGAAACGCGTCAGGTGTCTACCTGTACTTGCACCTGCCATTTGGCCGTCTGGCTGAACTAAAGAATAAAAGATTTGTATATCTTGTTTGCTGTCTCCGGGTCTCCTCCTTCATTCCCCCTGGTGGGACTTACCCTTTCTATATATATATATATATATATATATATATATATACATATATATATATATGTGCACACATATATACACATGTATACATACGCACATATAAATACACACACACGTATATATTCACACATTTAAACCCTTCTCTGTCAAACCCCTTGACATATACCATATATCTTTAAAACAAAGTGCATATTTTTATTTTTGTTTTTAAAATAGAAATAGCAGTCAGTGGGTGGGGCTGGACTGTCTGCAGTGGAGTCACGGCAGGGTCAGAGTATGTTGTAAATAGGGCCGGTGCAGAGCTGTGGGTGCCTGGGCACTCAGAGTGGGGTGGGAAAATTTGAGCCCCAATTGGTGGGCACTAATTTTATATGCAAGCCCCCTTAGAGTAAGTGTGCACTAGACTATCACTCAAGTGATTAAAAAATAATTTTGTTCTTGAGCAATGTTAATACTAATATTGTAACATTATTGCACTGCACTTGTAATCCAAGGACTTAAAAAGGAAATTAAAGGGACACTGTACCCAAAAAATTTATTTTGTGATTCAGATAGAGCATGCAATTTTAAGCAACTTTCTAATTTACTCCTATTATCAAATGTTCTTTATTCTCTTGGTATCTTTATTTGAAATGCAAGAATGTAAGTTTAGATGCCGGCCCATTTTTGGTGAACAACCTAGGTTGTCCTTGCTGATTGGTGGATAAATTCATCCACCAATCATAAACTGCTTTCCAGAGTTCTGAACCAAGAAAAAAGCTTAGACGCCTTCTTTTTCATATAAAGATAGCAAGAGAACGAAGAAAAATTGATAATAGGAGTAAATTGGAAAGTTGCTTAAAATTGCATGCTCTATATGAATCACAAAAGAACATTTTTGGGTACAGTGTCCCTTTAAATGTTTAGTTTATTGAACATTCTTATGTTGCCCAAACACTGCAATGAACAAACATTTTACCATCATCATCATCATCATATTTTATTTGTGCTTATTGTTTAAAATTGTGATTTAAGCGATATATTTCTTTTTATTGAATAAGGTTATTTCTTATTTATTAAGATGAGAACTGAGCATTTACAAAATGTGAACATAAAAAAAAGAAACAAAAAAATATTTTAGATTTTTTTTGTTGTGGGTAAATTTCAATTCATATTGAAATGACACAGTAAGTAAGGTGCTCAGTAGAAATTATAATAAAATATGTTTGTGGGACATTTATAGTGTGGTAACTTCCTGTTGTCCTTACTGACACTCTCATTTGTTAATAAATGTTCTAGTTGCAATAAAGTGAAACGGGAAGTCATCTAGCCATGGCTCCTAGCCTTAGGGAACAGTTTAAAAAAATAATAGGAGATAGGTACTTTCATTTATTCATTTTAGATATGTTGTTTTTTTATTTATTTTTATTTTACTTTTTAAATACTTTTTTAAAAATAAAATGAGGCAGAAAAATAATGAATCTCTCTGAAGAGCTCATAGGCATTGACTTGCAACAGTGACATTTTTTTATTTTTTATTTATGTGTAGTCCATTTTAAAAGGTAAAATGTTAACACTGACTTCAAATTACTGTATTTTATAAATAATACCTTGCAAAATGGTGAGAACTATTTAGGAATGCTTTAACGCCCAGATCTCAATAGGAAATAACCTTCTGCCCCCCTTCCCCATATTTGTAACCTATACTCAAGCCAATCACATCACCTTACAGTCACCCTCCCCTTCCCCATTTGGCCTGGCCTGAGGTCAAAAGCCCCTCCTATATATTCATTTATCCATGACTACCTGTACTGTAATCAGAAAAGTATTTTAGAACATAAAAATCAAACCAAAGACACAGGCAGATAAGATTGTGACTTACAGGTGGGGAAAAAAAGTAATTATTAAAAAAAATGGGGGATTTGTACCTGTATTGCGAAAGGTTCACTTAAAGGGACAGTCTAGTCCAAAACAATCAATTATTCAGATAGAGAATGTAATTTTAAACAATTTTCAAATTTACATCTATCACCAATTTTGCTTTGTTCTCTTGGTATTCTAAGTTGAAAGCTAAACCTAGGAGGTTCATATGCTAATTTCTAAGCCCTTGAAGGCCAACCTCTCATCTCAGGGCATTTTGACAGTTTTTCACCACTAGAGGGTGTTAGTTCATGTGTTTCATATAGATAACACTGTGCTCATGCACGTGCAGTTCCTAGGAGTCAGCATTGATTGGCTAAAAGTTTGTAAAAAGCACTGAGATAAGGGGGCAGTTTGCAGAGGCTTAGATACAAGGTAATCACAGAGGTAAAGAGTGTATTAATATAACTGTGTTGGTTATGCAAAACTAGGGCATGGGTAATAAAGGGATTATCTATCTCTTAAAACAATAAATATTCTGATGTAGACTGTCCCTTTAAGTCAAAATTAAGCTTTAATGATTTAGATAGTGCATGCAATTAAAAGAAAAAATAGTTCTAATTTACTTCCATTATCAAAATGCAAACAATCTCTTTTTATGCACATTTTCTGAGGTACCAGCTCCTACTGAGCACGTGCAAGAGTTTACAGTGTATACATATAGAAATGTTTGTGATTAAGTGATGGGTCACATGATACACGGTGCAGATTCAGTAGGGAAGCTGAAAGTAGATGAAATTTGTCAGAATAACATCTGCTACTCATTTGAAATTTAGACAAAGGGGTATATTTAACAATGTGCGAGCAGACATGATACAAAGTAGCGTATCATGTCCGCCGCACATTGATAAATGCCGACAGCATACGCTGTCTGCATTTATCATTGCACCAACCGTTCTTCAATCGGCCGCTAGCAGGGGTGTCAATCAACCCGTCGGCCACCTCAGAGCAGGCGGACAAGTTATGGAGCTTAGACCGCTGCTTCATAACTTCTGTTCAGGCTCGCCGGAAAAACGGGGCATCAAGCTCAGAGCATTTTGAAAGTTTTTCACAGTTAGACTGTGCTAGTTCACATGTGTCATATAGATAACATTGTGCTCACTCCCGTGAAGTTATTTAGGAGTCTTCACTGATTGACTACACTGCATGTCTGTCAAAGGCACTTAGATAAGTAGGCTGTCTGCAGAGGCTTAGATACAAGGTAATCACAGAGATAAAAAGTGTATTAATATAACTGTTTTGGTTATGCAAAAACGGAGAATGGGTAATAAAGGGATTATCTATCTTTTTAAATAATAAGAAAAATGTTGGTGTAGACTGTCCCTTTAATTATAGATAATAAAGTCCCTAGTGTTTTGACAAGTGTTCCTAGAAGGCTATGACTGTAGCCATCACCTTCTGCATAAAATGTAAAAGAAGGCATAAAGAGTTAGCGTCCCCATGCAGTAAAGTGTATTATAGAAGCTCAGAAAGCTTTGGATTTACTTATCTCAGTGACTAAATATTAAGCATTTCCCATGTTCAGCTCTGTTTAAATGTTCACCTATCTCCACAGAGTTTTTTTTCTACCAGGTGATTGGGCTGTCTCTAAATGCTAGTTTAGATCAGCACTGTTTTGTAAAATGCGGACACTTTATTTTAATGCGGTCATTAAAGGTCTGTTTGAGTGGGGGAAGCTGCAGTGACTGCAGAGTATTCTGTCTCTCTGCATGAGATACCATTAGCATCCCTGAAATAGAACACAGCAAAATGAAGCAAGTGATCATAAATAGGGAACTGCGGCAGGAACAGGAGGGATTTAATCAGAGGAATGCACTTTTAATTTTGCCTGTTTCTTATATGAGCAGCACTAAAGAGCTATGTATGCAGGATAATTAAACCAACAAAGCTGGCTGTGAAAGGAAACAAGTGATAGCACTGGGATATCTACAGATTACTTCTGACTAAGATCATGTGGCAGGCAGGCTATGACACAAGTATATATCGTATATAAGGTTGCCACCTCAGCCATGTTTACCTGGACACTTATGAGTGACGCATGCTGCAGGGTGTGCAGGGAGGAACATGAATAGTGCTGTCCAGGATTATTATTATATTTGTGTGGTTCAGGAAAACATGGCCGAGGTGACAACCCTAATCATATAAGTGATCCTGCATCTATAAAACAACATTCAATACAATCCCTTACCGTAAAGGTTGGTATGAAATATGTGTATATTGCAAAACTAGTGGTTTACAATGAAGGAATTCCCAATGATAGATTTTTACTGCTGAAGTATATTAGATTCTTTGCAAAAAGCACTTTAACCTTTATTTAGTTATTTGAAATAACGGATTTTCCTGTTGAAACCCAGTCTAAATTACAAATGGTACTATGGCAATTTTGGCTTTAGAAAGGCTATGTAAACACAAGGCAGCTACAGAGGTCAACCCAGTGGAGGGTGGGAGAGGATAAGAGACAGTCCATTTTAAAGGGTGTTCCTGCAGTATCTTTGAATCTTAGCAGCTGCTTTGCAGAGTACATTGTCCCTTTAAGAATGTCTAGGATTTAAATAAGGCTATCATGAGCAGACATGTGCAAATCGTTTTGGCCGAATTTAGTTTTTGATCAAATTTTGGCTGATTCAGAGATTCGGATCACTCCGAATTCCCGAATAACTAAAATCCCGAAAAATCCCAAAAATTAATCAATCTGATTCCGAATTTTCAGATCCATTCTTTATTCATCTAATCTAAAGTTAAATCGCCGCCCCCCCCCCCACACACACATCGCCAAAACTAAATAAATCTATTAACTCTAAACAGGCGTCCCCCCCCCCACATCACCAACACTAAATAAACCTATTATTGTTCTATGATCCACTTGAAATACCAGATTGTGCACTATTCTTAGCACTCCCTTCACTATCAATATCACTCCACTTGTAATCTAGGCCTATATCGCTCAACATTCAGAAATCATTATGGACATAAACTAACCAATAGATTGTAATTAACCCCATAGTTATATGCAAGCAACAGTGCATTAATACAAATATGTTACACAATAGAGCATTTTTTATTTCAATTAATTTAGTCACATATTAATCATGTAACAAGTCTGTTGCTAATATTTATACAGCTGATGTTGTTGCCTTTACTTGATCCAACTGTCTTTGCATAAATGTAGCCACCAATCAGCAAGAGCTATCCAGGTACTGAACCAAAAATGGGCAGGGTCTTAAGTTTACATTCCTGGTTTTTCAAATAAAAAAAGCAAGAGAACTGTGAGAAATTGACAATAGGAGTAAATTGGAAACTTTCTTAAATGTGCATGCTCTATCCGAATCATGAAAGAAAAAAAATTGGGGGTTTGTGTCCCTTTAAGTTTTAGAACTGTCCCTGCAGGAAACTAGAATGATCATTTTACTTGCTTATGGCTAAGGGAAAATTTGTATGCTTGTAAATGTATACTTGGACGTTATTCTTGAAAGATAGTGATCATTTTTATATAGTACTATATATACATCTGTAAATCTCTGGTTTGGTCTCATTTTACTTGCATGACGCTGGCAGTATATCTTTTCAGCAATATAAACTCTGCTATCTTCCCTTCTCTTGTTTACAAGTGACCTGTCAAACAAATTATCTGTAATTCTTCTGACAATAATCATTTGGCTTAGATTTCAAGCCTGTTAACAAACCCTGGCAATTTTCCATATATTGCTTCCTAACAGATGCCATGAATAGGACAACTTTACTAGATTTTTCTACTATTCTTTCTTTCTTTTCTATTTTATTTATTTTTTTATATAATTTTGTCTAAACCAAATGCAAGTGTCAGATTTTACAGTGGTTGTGATGAGCTAGAATTTTGAATTAGCTGATCTTGGTGTCTTTGTGATCGACAAGAGTTAAAAAAAGGAAGTGACGCACACATGCACATATTTACACATATGAAAAACAAAGAGTGCGGCAGCAACAAGCAGAGGCAAAAAAAATTGTATGTTTAAAAATACAATACTTTATTAATCCATTAAAAAGCCATTAGGCAAAATATATATAGATACAAAGGGTAGCAGGATAGGAACCTCCTATTTACACATATGCACTCACACTCATAGACCCGAAATCATGTATACATGCACCAATTCATACACATAACACATATGTAGACATTTACACATATGCACTCACACTCATAGACCCGAAATCATGTATACATGCACCAATTCATACACATAACACATATGTAGACATCTATACATATGCACACACACTGCTAGATCCAAAATCATGTATACACGCACCAATGCATACACATAACACATATGCAGACATTTACACATATGCACAAACACTGCTAGATCCAAAATCATGTATACACGCACCAATGCATACACATAACACATATGCAGACATTTACACATATGCACAAACACTGCTAGATCCAAAATCATGTATACACGCACCAATGCATACACATAACACATATGTAGACATCTATACATATGCACACACACTGCTAGATCCAAAATCATGTATACATGCACCAATGCATACACATAACACATATGCAGACATTTACACATATGCACAAACACTGCTAGATCCAAAATCATGTATACACGCACCAATGCATACACATAACACATATGCAGACATTTACACATATGCACAAACACTGCTAGATCCAAAATCATGTATACACGCACCAATGCATACACATAACACATATGCAGACATTTACACATATGCACAAACACTGCTAGATCCAAAATCATGTATACACGCACCAATGCATACACATAACACATATGCAGACATTTATACATATGCACACACACTCATAGACCCCAAATCATGTATACACGCACCAATTCATACACATAACACATATGCAGACATTTATAAATATGTGCTCACACTCATAGACCCCAAATCATGTATACACGCACCAATTCATACACATAACACATATGCAGACATTTATACATATTCACACACACTGCTAGATCCAAAATCATGTATACACGCACCAATTCATACACATAACACATATGCAGACATTTATACATATGCACACACACTGCTAGATCCAAAATCATGTATACACGCACCAATTCATACACATAACACATATGCAGACATTTATACATATGCACAAACACTGCTAGATCCAAAATCATGTATACACGCACCAATGCATACACATAACACATATGCAGACATTAACACATATGCACAAACACTGCTAGATCCAAAATCATGTATACACGCACCAATGCATACACATAACACATATGTAGACATCTATACATATGCACACACACTGCTAGATCCAAAATCATGTATACATGCACCAATGCATACACATAACACATATGCAGACATTTACACATATGCACAAACACTGCTAGATCCAAAATCATGTATACACGCACCAATGCATACACATAACACATATGCAGACATTTACACATATGCACAAACACTGCTAGATCCAAAATCATGTATACACGCACCAATGCATACACATAACACATATGCAGACATTTACACATATGCACAAACACTGCTAGATCCAAAATCATGTATACACGCACCAATGCATACACATAACACATATGCAGACATTTATACATATGCACACACACTCATAGACCCCAAATCATGTATACACGCACCAATTCATACACATAACACATATGCAGACATTTATAAATATGTGCTCACACTCATAGACCCCAAATCATGTATACACGCACCAATTCATACACATAACACATATGCAGACATTTATACATATTCACACACACTGCTAGATCCAAAATCATGTATACACGCACCAATTCATACACATAACACATATGCAGACATTTATACATATGCACACACACTGCTAGATCCAAAATCATGTATACACGCACCAATTCATACACATAACACATATGCAGACATTTATACATATGCACACACACTGCTAGATCCAAAATCATGTATACACGCACCAAAGCATACACATAACACATATGCGCATGCATTCACACTCATAAGGCTGATTTATCATCAAGTGTCGGGCGGACAAATCCGCTGTAGTGGATCATGGCTGCCCGACATCGATAAATGCAGACAGCATACGCTGTCGGCATTTATCATTGCACAAGCATTTCGTATGAAATGCTAGTGCAATGCCGCCCCCTGCACATTTGCAGCCAATCGGCCGCTAGCAGTGGGTGTCAATCATCCCGATCGTATCTGCCACCTCTTATGACCGCTGCTTCTTAACTTTTGTTTCCCGTGGACTCTGCTGCATTTGCAGCATGATAATTCGGCTCCATAGACTCAAAATCATCTATACACGCACCAATGCATACACATAGCACACATGTACACACACTTATAAACCTAAAATCATGTTTACACGCACTTATGCACATACATTACATAAACACAACAGACTCATACTCACTGACCCAAAAACATGTATACACACACCTATACACTCACATAACACATACGCCCATACACTCACAGATAAAAACATGTATACACACACCTATACACTCACATAACACATACGCACATACACTCACAGATAAAAACATGTATACACACACCTATGCACTCACATAACACATACGCACATACACTCACAGATAAAAACATGTATACACACACCTATGCACACACATAACACATACGCACATACACTCACAGATAAAAACATGTATACACACATCTATGCACTCACATAACACATACGCACATACACTCACAGATAAAAACATGTATACACACACCTATGCACACACATAACACATACGCACATATACTCACAGATAAAAACATGTATACACACACCTATGCACACACATAACATATACGCACATACACTCACAGATAAAAACATGTATACACACACTTATGCTCTCACATAACACATACGCACATACACTCACAGATAAAAACATGCACACATGCACACACATAACACATACACACATACACATGCACACACATAACACATACGCACATACACTCACAGATAAAAACATGTACACATGCACACACATAACACATACGCACATACACTCACAGATAAAAACATGTATACACACACCTATGCACACACATAACACATACGCACATACACTCACAGATAAAAACATGTATACACACACCTATGCACACACATACGCACATACACTCACAGATAAAAACATGTATACACACACCTATGCACACACATAACACATACGCACATACACTCACAGACAAAAACATGTATACACACACCTATGCACACACATAACACATACGCACATACACTCACAGATAAAAACATGTACACATGCACACACATAACACATACACACATACACTCACAGATAAAAACATATACACATGCACACACATAACACATACACACATACACTCACAGATAAAAACATGTACACATGCACACACATAACACATACACACATACACTCACAGATAAAAACATGTATACACACACCTATGCACTCACATAACACATACGCACATACACTCACAGATAAAAACATGCACACATGCACACACATAACACATACACACATACACATGCACACACATACGCACATACACTCACAGATAAAAACATGTACACATGCACACACATAACACATACGCACATACACTCACAGATAAAAACATGTATACACACACCTATGCACACACATAACACATACGCACATACACTCACAGATAAAAACATGTATACACACACCTATGCACACACATAACACATACGCACATACACTCACAGATAAAAACATGCACACATGCACACACATAACACATACACACATACACTCACAGATAAAAACATATACACATGCACACACATAACACATACGCACATACACATGCACACACATAACACATACGCACATACACTCACAGATAAAAACATGTACATATGCACACACATAACACATACGCACATACACTCACAGATAAAACATGTACACATGCACACACATAACACATACGCACATACACATGCACACACATAACACATACGCACATACACTCACAGATAAAAACATGTACACATGCACACACATAACACATACGCACATACACATGCACACACATAACACATACGCACATACACTCACAGATAAAAACATGTACACATGCACACACATAACACATACACACATACACTCACAGATAAAAACATGTACACATGCACACACATAACACATACGCACATACACTCACAGATAAAAACATGTACACATGCACACACATAACACATACACACATACACTCACAGATAAAAACATGTACACATGCACACACATAACACATACGCACATACACATGCACACACATAACACATACGCACATACACTCACAGATAAAAACATGTACACATGCACACACATGACACATACACACATACACTCACAGATAAAAACATGTACACATGCACACACATAACACATACACACATACACTCACAGATAAAAACATGTACACATGCACACACATAACACATACGCACATACACTCACAGATAAAAACATGTACACATGCACACACATAACACATACGCATATACACTCACACTCACAGATAAAAACATGTACACATGCACACACATAACACATACGCACATACACTCACAAATAAAAACATGTACACATGCACACACATAACACATACGCACATACACTCACAGATAAAAACATGTACACATGCACACACATAACACATACGCACATACACTCACACTCACAGATAAAAACATGTACACATGCACACACATAACACATACGCACATACACTCACAGATAAAAACATGTACACATGCACACACATGACACATACACACATACACTCACAGATAAAAACATGTACACATGCACACACATAACACATACACACATACACTCACAGATAAAAACATGTACACATGCACACACATAACACATACGCACATACACTCACAGATAAAAACATGTACACATGCACACACATAACACATACGCACATACACTCACACTCACAGATAAAAACATGTACACATGCACACACATAACACATACGCACATACACTCACAAATAAAAACATGTACACATGCACACACATAACACATACGCAGATACACTCACAGATAAAAACATGTACACATGCACACACATAACACATACGCACATACACTCACACTCACAGATAAAAACATGTACACATGCACACACATAACACATACGCACATACACATGCACACACATAACACATACGCACATACACTCACAGATAAAAACATGTACACATGCACACACATGACACATACACACATACACTCACAGATAAAAACATGTACACATGCACACACATAACACATACACACATACACTCACAGATAAAAACATGTACACATGCACACACATAACACATACGCACATACACTCACAGATAAAAACATGTACACATGCACACACATAACACATACGCACATACACTCACACTCACAGATAAAAACATGTACACATGCACACACATAACACATACGCACATACATTCACAAATAAAAACATGTACACATGCACACACATAACACATACGCACATACACTCACAGATAAAAACATGTACACATGCACACACATAACACATACGCACATACACTCACACTCACAGATAAAAACATGTACACATGCACACACATAACACATACGCACATACACTCACAGATAAAAACATGTACACATGCACACACATAGCACATATCCACATACACTCACAGATAAAAACATGTACACATGCACACACATAACACATACGCACATACAC
Source organism: Bombina bombina (assembly GCF_027579735.1). Classification (NCBI taxonomy): domain Eukaryota; kingdom Metazoa; phylum Chordata; class Amphibia; order Anura; family Bombinatoridae; genus Bombina; species Bombina bombina. Next base: position 760,060,553 of record NC_069499.1, on the reverse strand, counting down.
TCACAGATAAAAACATGTATACACACACCTATGCACACACATAACACATACGCACATATACTCACAGATAAAAACATGTACACATGCACACACATAACACATACGCACATACACTCACACTCGCAGATAAAAACATGTACACATGCACACACATAACACATACGCACATACACTCACAGATAAAAACATGTACACATGCACACACATAGCACATATCCACATACACTCACAGATAAAAACATGTACACATGCACACACATAACACATACACACATACACTCACAGATAAAAACATGTACACATGCACACACATAGCACATATCCACATACACTCACAGATACAAACATGTCACTCACACCCTGGCTAACACATAACACATACGCACATACACTCACAGATAAAAACATGTACACATGCACACACATAACACATACGCACATACACATGCACACACATAACACATACACACATACACTCACAGATAAATTATGTACACATGCACCCTTGCACAGACATTACACATATGTACATAGACTAACACTCACAGACCAAAAAAAATGTTTAGGTGCACATGTGCACACACACATACATTCACACATACATGCTTTCCTACTCAAACACATACATACACGTAAAGGTGCATACATACATATATATACACACATGCAAATGCACACACATATACTTACCTACTCACCCACACAGACTCGATCCTGCTCATGGTCTGACCCAGCTGCACAATGGTAGACTACGCTGCTCCCTTGACCGCTATACATTCCTAAGGTCTGGAGTGGGTTAGAGAGGAACCGGAGACTTTGCTATATGACCCCGGAGCTGGTATCGATTGCACTTGCAGAGCTATGTTTTGGGTCTCCTACTATCAAGATATCTCCGACAATATATCTTGAGCATTTATGTAATATACACACCGGAGCACCTTAATGAAAACGGAAGGGTTTGATAATTGGTCCTCTCCCATTGTGTATTTCATATACTTACAATCTGTTAATTATTCAATATTTACTTTGCCTATCCCAAGTTTTTTTTATAAGATTAGATGTTAGTTTGACTTTGGTTTTTTGCCTAAATTTTAAAAGTGGACCCATTTGTATTATCTTCACCCATTTTAGCCCCATTCACTCATAATACCATATTCCAGGCACACTCATCCTTTCATCATAGGTTATAAATTGTACATCCTTTATTGTAAAAACCCAGACCTTCTGTTTAATGAGCATTATTTCCAAAGATGTTAGAGAAGCTTAGCCTATGATAAAGGTCAGATTTCCTACCCCATGTAATTTTTTTAAGTTGTCTCACACCGCATGATAAGTGTATTACATGTTGTATCTCTACTATGTAATAGACCAAATTATTGTAGTACCCTCTTTCTAATAATCTCATAGTGAATTGGGGAGTCTAGATTATATTTTCAGTGATGGTTCTTCATCATAGTATTACAGCTTCTATGGCTTCTGGAAAACCTATTGCATTTTGTATCGCATTTTACTATAAGGTGAATGAGAAACCTACACGTGTCAATCCTTAACAGATAAACCATACTATGTCTATATTATTTGCTCTCCTGAGTCGACACAACTATGGGGGTAGCCATAAGACATTTGGTTGTGGATACTCAGGTCTCCAGGATATATTTGTTGTTTCATCTGTCGATTTCTGATGTGTTTGTGACATATGATTGGTTGTAGCTCTATATTAAGATAGATTCACAAACTTACTGCGGCCATTACTATATTAACTGCGCTGTTCACTTGTTTATAGGTATATTTGCCATTGAAAAACCCAATTGGCTTTTAAATTTACGTTTTCAATAATATTTTCCTATACTAATTTAAGCAGCTCATTTATTATGTATAGAAGGATTTCAATAATTTTGCTAGTTCATCAATTTACATGGTCAAACATATAGAAATATCCCACTAGATGTTTAAATCCCCATAAGAGAAGTGTACTGATGCTATTAGGTTGGAGAGCACATACCATTATAGGGGTCGATCCGATATAAATCGTCGCCCGCAAAAGCCGGCGACGCCAATATTTGCGTGGGTTTGGTATCACATATACGGCGTAACCTAGAAGTTACGCCCGTATATTTCTGCCGTCGCCCGCAGTTTTTTGGGCCATAGGCAGGTATACCAAACCCGCGCAGTTTGGTATCCAATATGCAGCGTAAGGACTTACGTGGCGAAAATGGAGAAAACTTACTCCATTTTCACCTCGCCACAAAAAGCAGCTGTAAGAAGCCTTACGCTGACTATTGGAGCCCCATAACTTCCTAAACTGGCTGCTAAAATAAACCTAACACCTAACGCATGCGCAATGTCTATCTCCCTGTCAACCGCGATCTTCTAAAATTAACCTAACACCTAACGCATGCGCAATGTCTATCTACCTGTCAACCGCGATCCCCCCCCCCCGAAATCCCTAATAAAGTTATTACCCCCTAAACCGCCGCTCCCGGACCCCGCCGCCATCTACATAAACTAACCCCCTACTGTGAGCCTCTAAAACCGCCGCCATCTACCTTATCTATCCCCTAATCTGACCCCTTACACCGCCGCCACCTATATAAAAATTATTAACCCCTAATCTAATCCCCCTATACCGCCGCCAGCTATATTAATATTATTAACCCCTAATGTAAGCCCCTTACACCGCCGCCATCTCTATTAAAATGATTAACCCCTAATTTAATCTACCTACCCCGCCGCCAGCTATATTATCTATATTAACCCTAAGTATATTATAGTTAATATAGTTATTACATTATATATATTAACTATATTAACCCTAATTATATTAGGGTTAATATAGTTAATATAGTTACTATAGTATTTATATTAACTATATTAACTCTATCTAACCCTAACTAAATTTATATTAAATTAATCTAATTCATTTATAAACTAAAATATTCCTATTTAAATCTAAATACTTACCTATAAAATAAACCCTAAGATAGCTACAATATAATTAATAATTACATTGTAGCTATGTTAGGGTTAATATTTATTTTACAGGTAAATTGTTAATTATTTTAACTAGGTATAATAGATATTAAATAGTTATTAACTATTTAATATCTACCTAGTTAAAATAATTACCCAATTACCTGTAAAATAAATCCTAACCTAAGTTACAAATACACCTACACTATCAATAAATTAAATAAACTACAAACATCTATCTAAAAATACAATTAAATTAACTAAACTAAATTACAAAAAAAAACAAACACTAAATTACAAAAAATAAAAAAAGATTACAAGATATTTAAGCTAATTACACCTATTCTAAGCCCCCTAATAAAATAATAAACCCCCAAAATAAAAAAAATTCCCTGCCCTATTCTAAATTAAACAAATTTCAAAGCTCTTTACCTTACCAGCCCTTAAAAGGGCCTTTTGTGGGGCATGCCCCAAAGAATTCAGCTCTTTTGCATACAACAAATACAATCCCCCCCCATTACAACCCACCACCCACATACCCCTATTCTAAAACCACCCAAACCCCCCTTAAAAAAGCCTAACACTACCCCCCTGAAGATCTCCCTACCTTGTCTTCACCACACCGGGCCGAACTCCTGATCCGATCCGGGCGATGTCTTCCTCCAAGCGGCAAAGAAGAATTCTTCCTCCGGCGATGTCTTCCTCCAAGCGGCAAAGAAGAATTCTTCCTCCGGCGATGTCTTCCTCCAAGCGGCAGCAAAGTCTTCATTCTTCCGGCGGCATCTTCAATCTTCTTTCTTCGCTCCGCCGCCGCGGAGCATCCATCCCGGACGACTGCTGAACTTGGAATGAGGTACCTTTAAATTACGTCATCCAAGATGGCGTCCGCCGAATTCCGATTGGCTGATAGGATTCTATCAGCCAATCGGAATTAAGTTAGAAAAATCTGATTGGCTGATTGAATCAGCCAATCAGATTCAAGTTCAATCCGATTGGCTGATCCAAACAGCCAATCAGATTGATCTCGCATTCTATTGGCTGATCGGGATTGTATTTGTTGTATGCAAAAGAGCTGAATTCTTTGGGGCATGCCCCACAAAAGGCCCTTTTAAGGGCTGGTAAGGTAAAGAGCTTTGAAATTTGTTTAATTTAGAATAGGGCAGGGAATTTTTTTTATTTTGGGGGTTTATTATTTTATTAGGGGGCTTAGAATAGGTGTAATTAGCTTAAATATCTTGTAATCTTTTTTTTATTTTTTGTAATTTAGTGTTTGTTTGTTTTTTGTAATTTAGTTTAGTTAATTTAATTGTATTTTTAGATAGATGTTTGTAGTTTATTTAATTTATTGATAGTGTAGGTGTATTTGTAACTTAGGTTAGGATTTATTTTACAGGTAATTGGGTAATTATTTTAACTAGGTAGATATTAAATAGTTAATAACTATTTAATATCTATTATACCTAGTTAAAATAATTAACAATTTACCTGTAAAATAAATATTAACCCTAACATAGCTACAATGTAATTATTAATTATATTGTAGCTATCTTAGGGTTTATTTTCTAGGTAAGTATTTAGATTTAAATAGGAATATTTTAGTTTATAAATGAATTAGATTAATTTAATATAAATTTAGTTAGGGGTGTTAGGGTTAGATAGAGTTAATATAGTTAATATAAATACTATAGTAACTATATTAACTATATTAACCCTAATATAATTAGGGTTAATATAGTTAATATATATAATGTAATAACTATATTAACTATAATATACTTAGGGTTAATATAGATAATATAGCTGGCGGCGGGGTAGGTAGATTAAATTAGGGGTTAATCATTTTAATAGAGATGGCGGCGGTGTAAGGGGCTTACATTAGGGGTTAATAATTTTAATATAGATGGCGGCGGTGTTAGGGGCTCACTTTAGGGGGTTATAGATATAATATAGCTGGCGGCGGGGTACGGGAGCGGCGGTTTAGGGGTTAATAACTTTATTAGGTTGCGGCGGGGTACGGGAGCGGCGGTTTAGGGGTTAATAGCTTTATTAGGTTGCGGCGGGGTACGGGAGCGGCGGTTTAGGGGTTAATAACTTTATTAGGTTGCAGCGGGGAACGGGAGCGGCGGTTTAGGGGTTAATAGCTTTTTTATTGTTAGGATAGTGAGGGGGGATAGCGGATAGAGGGTTAGACAGTGCGGGCTATGTTAGGGAGGCGTGTTAGACGTGTCGGGCTATGTTAGGGAGGCGTGTTAGACAGTGCGGGTGTTTTAGACTTTAGTCAGGTTTTATAGGCGCCGGCAGTTTCTAACGTGCCGCAAAACGCCAGAAATTTGTACTTACGCAGATTTCTGGACATCGCTGGTTTATCCGACTTACGGCACGTTAGCATCTGACGGCGACTTATATGGGATAGCTCGAGTTGCGAGCTGAAACTGCGGGCGACGCAGGTTCCCTCGCTTGCGCCGCAAACTGCGATCTATATCGGATCGCGCCCATAGTGTGGATTTCTATTCACACCCCTTAAGAAACATTATTAACTAATAGACCTGGCTCAATTATGGATGGTTTAGTGTCTGTTCAGCATGCGTAACAATATGCTCAGTATACCATACTAGTTGCACTCTCTATATGACATTTTTTGTGACGCCATTAACTATTTATAGAGTATATAATTTCGGCAGCTTAAATTTCATATTGTCCATAACATAACCTTTCTTTATTAGAATGTTGTGATTGTATATTAAATGCGTTATATAAGTCTGTTACAAAAGTGCAGCAATTAAGACCTATGTTTCAGCTCCCTCAATATAAAATGTTTAGATTTGTTTTTGCCCTAGTTCCCATAGTGTCTCAGGGATTGGTTTGAGACACTGTTGAGAGTTAAGATAGTTGGTACCAAATGAAATTCCCTAAGCCATATGCCTATATCTCATAGATCTTTGGTACACTAGAATTAGTTACTTGAGTTACTTGCAGGGAATGCATTGAAAGCCTTATGATAATTAGACCTCTAATTAATCACACTCCTTGTATGGAAGTTTTAATTTAGTCAAAACACCGGTCCTTGCTGAGCCCCTCTTCTCCCTTTCCCGCCAGTACCTGTTGCCTGCGGATCATACTCATATCCCTTTTACCCACATCGCCTAAAGCTGGCACTCCCCCAGGAGAGGAGCTCATGCAGTAGTACCCTATACTCTATATATACTAATTTTCTCCCCTATGCATAACTTTACCTGTAAATTTGTAAATTTGTAACTGTATAATAAACCTTCTAATAGCCCCATTCACATTATTAATTTGGCATTCTAGATAGCTCCGCCCCTCATTCCCTTCTATTCCCCTCCTTTTCTAACACGAGCGGCTCTTGCCCGCTGAATTCTTTCTTCCCTTTTCTAGACCACCTTGGTCTGAGAGCGTCCAAACAAATACTGCCCCACACCTGCCTCAACTCTATTAGAATAAATAAACCTATAAATTCTCTTCACGGTAAGGCGTGGGCCCCATCTATTATATATAAAATATAAAACTGAGGTTCCATTATTTTATGTACAAACATATATTCCGTTACTGACATCCCTGTTTTACATGGTTAACTCTAGCAATCTTATATGCCTCTTATCCGTTGTTAATATCTACCTTTCCATAAGGGGGTTATGAATACGGGACATGGATGTATTTTACATGACTATTGTACACGTTTCCCTCCAAAGGCATATAGAATTTATTCCAAGACTCGCTATTTCTTTGGTTTATGACTATGTTTATGTTATAAGTATGTATCTTTCAGAATTAAGCTATCATTGTTATCGGATGAATATGTTATGAAACTTTTATTATAACCTCAATAAAAAAAATAAAAAAAAAAATAAACAATTACACTCATATAAACACTATCTGATCTAAATAATAATTATATAATAGTATTTAATAATGTGTTTTTACTCTGTATTTACTGTAAATATTTCACATTCCAATCTTCTTCACATACAGAAAATTTTCATTTTTATTTTTAAAAAACCTCTCTCTCTTTATATATATATATATATATATATATATATATATATTCCTATAGATATATAGGTATAGATATATATTTTACAATGACATTATAAGATTTATATAGAAATATATATTTAAAAATAAAAAGTAACATTTCTTTTCTATGTGAAGAACATTGGAATGTAGAATATGCGTAACATGCTTCGGTTGCGTGCTTTAGGTCTAATGCGCTGTCAAAAGAAAAGGATTGGTAACTGGGTAGCCCCAACCAGATTAAGGAATAATAGGTCACGGCAGAACTCGTGGCTACAACATAGAGGCACCTATAAGTGTAGCTTCTCTAAATGTAAAGCGTGTGAACATTTGATGGGAAAGCAGTTTCATAGTATGGTAACAAAGGAGGTATTCAGCCAAAGGGAATTCACCAATTGTAGATCATCTAATGCAATATATCTACATGCACATAATACAGATTACTATATGTGGGGCTCACTACGCGTGAGGTACGCTCACGGATAAGGGAAAACCTACTAAACATGAAGCATGAGTCCCTGACGATGCCCCTAGTTCAACACTTTAAACATTGCCATCAAGGTAGAGAATCCACACTGAAATCAAACTTTATTGAGAAAGTAGGGTATAAAAAAGGAGGTCCAGACATTGAGGTGATTATAGCTAGAAAGGAGGTGTATTGGATTCTCAAACTTAAATGTAGGGTATTCCAGGGTTTTAATTTGGAATATGATTTGATAAATTGCTGGCAGTAGGACAACAGTAATACTGGTTACAATTTTATGATTAACTCTTTATTTGATCCTGTTTGTTGTTTTCGCCAAATTTGAGCCTCAAACTAATATTTAGTTAGAGCGTTTTTAACGAATGCAACAAAAGTTGCGTTATTTCACCCTCCATAGCACTGCCATTACAAGTTTTGAAACAGCCCGCTTGTGCATGCGATATGGTTGCGTTGAGCTCCATACCGCACAAAATTCAAATGCTATTTTGATGTGCTCGTACACGCTTTCCCCATAGACATCAATAGGAAGAGCGGATTAGAAAAAAACCTAATGCCTGCGATCACGGAAAGAAAAGCTCCGTAACGCAATCCCATTAATGTCTAGGGGGAAAAAAAAGTTACGTTTAGACCTAACACCCTAACATAAACCCCATGTCTAAACACCCCTAATCTGCTGCCCACGACATTGCCGCCACCTACATAAATTTATTAACTCCTAATCTGGCGCTCCCGATATCGCCGCCACCTAAATAAATCTATTAACACCTAATCGGCCACTCCCGATATTGCCTCCACTATACTAAAGTTATTAACCCCCATTCCCCTGCACTCCAACATCGCCAACACTATAATAAAGATATTAATCTATGTAAATAGTCTTCCTGCGCTAAAGGCCAGATTATGTGGACCTAAAGCTAAAACATTTGAGGTGACACTGAATAGATGGAAATGATCACTCAGGACATAAAATATGTTAAATATGAGCTAATATTTATTATTAATAAAAGAGATGATTAAAATATTTTCTTTGAAAATTTATTAGTAAAATAATTTTTTAAATTTTTTTTAAAAAAATTGATTAAAAATAGAATTTAATTGAATTTTGTATTAGAAAGCTGATATAATAATGTTTTTCAGCAAAAATAACAGAGGCAAAAAAGATGAAAAGAAAAGATATAAGTGAGGTGAGTGTACTGAGCAGAGGATATAGTTAGTATACACAGCACATTTAGGCCTAGATTTAGAGTTCGGCGGTAAAAGGGCTGTTAACGCTCCGCGGGCTTTTTTCTGGCCGCACCATAAATTTAACTCTGGTATCGAGAGTTAAAACAAATGCTGCGTTAGGCTCCAAAAAAGGAGCGTAGGGCATTTTTACCGCAAATGCAACTCTCGATACCAGAGTTGCTTACGGACGCGGCCGGCATCAAAAACGTGCTCGTGCACGATTCCCCCATAGGAAACAATGGGACTGTTTGAGCTGAAAAAAAACCTAACACCTGCAAAAAAGCAGCGTTCAGCTCCTAACGCAGCCCCATTGTTTCCTATGGGGAAACACTTCCTACGTCTGCACCTAACACTCTAACATGTACCCCGAGTCTAAGCACCCCTAACCTTACACTTATTAACCCCTAATCTGCCACTCCCGCTATCGCTGACCCCTGCATATTATTATTAACCCCTAATCTTCCGCTCCGTAAACCGCCGCAACCTACGTTATCCCTATGTACCCCTAATCTGCTGCCCTAACATCGCCGACCCCTATGTTATATTTATTAACCCCTAATCTGCCCCCCTCAACGTCGCCGACACCTGCCTACACTTATTAACCCCTAATCTGCCGAGCGGACCTGAGCGCTACTATAATAAAGTTATTAACCCCGAATCCGCCTCACTAACCCTATCATAAATAGTATTAACCCCTAATCTGCCCTCCCTAACATCGCCGACACCTACCTTCAATTATTAACCCCTAATCTGACGACCGGAGCTCACCGCTATTCTAATAAATGTATTAACCCCTAAAGCTAAGTCTAACCCTAACACTAACACCCCCCTAACTTAAATATAATTTTAATCTAACGAAATAAATTAACTCTTATTAAATAAATTAATCCTATTTAAAGCTAAATACTTACCTGTAAAATAAACCCTAATATAGCTACAATATAAATTATAATTATATTATAGCTATTTTAGGATTAATATTTATTTTACAGGCAACTTGGTATTTATTTTAACTAGGTACAATAGCTATTAAATAGTTAAGAACTATTTAATAGTTACCTAGTTAAAATAATAACAAATTTACCTGTAAAATAAATCCTAACCTAAGATATAATTAAACCTAACACTACCCTATCAATAAAATAATTAAATAAACTACCTACAATTACCTACAATTAACCTAACACTACACTATCAATAAATTAAATAAACACAATTGCTACAAATAAATACAATTAAATAAACTAGCTAAAGTACAAAAAGTAAAAAAGAACTAAGTTACAGAAAATAATAAAATATTTACAAACATAAGAATAATATTACAACAATTTTAAACTAATTACACCTACTCTAAGCCCCCTAATAAAATAACAAAGCCCCCCAAAATAATAAATTCCCTACCCTATTCTAAATTTAAAAAGTTACAAGCTCTTTTACCTTACCAGCCCTGAACAGGGCCCTTTGCGGGGCATGCCCCAAGAAGTTCAGCTCTTTTGCCTGTAAAAAAAAAACATACAATACCCCCCCCCCAACATTACAACCCACCACCCACATACCCCTAATCTAACCCAAACCCCCCTTAAATAAACCTAACACTAATCCCCTGAAGATCTTCCTACCTTGTCTTCACCATCCAGGTATCACCGATCCGTCCTGGCTCCAAGATCTTCATCCAACCCAAGCGGGGGTTGGCGATCCATAATCCGGTGCTGAAGAGGTCCAGAAGAGGCTCCAAAGTCTTCATCCTATCCGGCAAGAAGAGGACATCCGGACCGGCAACCATCTTGATCCAAGCGGCATCTTCTATCTTCATCCGATGACGACCGGCTCCATCCTGAAGACCTCCACCGCGGACCCATCTTCTTCCGGCGACGTCCAACTGCAGAATGACGGTTCCTTTAAGGGACGTCATCCAAGATGGCGTCCCTCGAATTCCGATTGGCTGATAGGATTCTATCAGCCAATCGGAATTAAGGTAGGAATATTCTGATTGGCTGATGGAATCAGCCAATCAGAATCAAGTTCAATCCGATTGGCTGATCCAATCAGCCAATCAGATTGAGCTCGCATTCTATTGGCTGATCGGAACATCCGGATCCGGATGTCCTCTTCTTGCCGGATAGGATGAAGACTTTGGAGCCTCTTCTGGACCTCTTCAGCACCGGATTATGGATCGCCAACCCCCGCTTGGGTTGGATGAAGATCTTGGAGCCAGGACGGATCGGTGATACCTGGATGGTGAAGACAAGGTAGGAAGATCTTCAGGGGATTAGTGTTAGGTTTATTTAAGGGGGGTTTGGGTTAGATTAGGGGTATGTGGGTGGTGGGTTGTAATGTTGGGGGGGGGGTATTGTATGTTTTTTTTTACAGGCAAAAGAGCTGAACTTCTTGGGGCATGCCCCGCAAAGGGCCCTGTTCAGGGCTGGTAAGGTAAAAGAGCTTGTAACTTTTTTAATTTAGAATAGGGTAGGGAATTTATTATTTTGGGGGGCTTTGTTATTTTATTAGGGGGCTTAGAGTAGGTGTAATTAGTTTAAAATTGTTGTAATATTATTCTTATGTTTGTAAATATTTTATTATTTTCTGTAACTTAGTTCTTTTTTACTTTTTGTACTTTAGCTAGTTTATTTAATTGTATTTATTTGTAGCAATTGTGTTTATTTAATTTATTGATAGTGTAGTGTTAGGTTAATTGTAGGTAATTGTAGGTAGTTTATTTAATTATTTTATTGATAGGGTAGTGTTAGGTTTAATTATATCTTAGGTTAGGATTTATTTTACAGGTAAATTTGTTATTATTTTAACTAGGTAACTATTAAATAGTTCTTAACTATTTAATAGCTATTGTACCTAGTTAAAATAAATACCAAGTTGCCTGTAAAATAAATATTAATCCTAAAATAGCTATAATATAATTATAATTTATATTGTAGCTATATTAGGGTTTATTTTACAGGTAAGTATTTAGCTTTAAATAGGATTAATTTATTTAATAAGAGTTAATTTATTTCGTTAGATTAAAATTATATTTAAGTTAGGGGGGTGTTAGTGTTAGGGTTAGACTTAGCTTTAGGGGTTAATACATTTATTAGAATAGCGGTGAGCTCCGGTCGTCAGATTAGGGGTTAATAATTGAAGGTAGGTGTCGGCGATGTTAGGGAGGGCAGATTAGGGGTTAATACTATTTATGATAGGGTTAGTGAGGCGGATTCGGGGTTAATAACTTTATTATAGTAGCGCTCAGGTCCGCTCGGCAGATTAGGGGTTAATAAGTGTAGGTAGGTGTCGGCGACGTTGAGGGGGGCAGATTAGGGGTTAATAAATATAATATAGGGGTCGGCGGTGTTAGGGGCAGCAGATTAGGGGTACATAGGGATAACGTAGGTGGCGGCGCTTTGCGGTCGGAAGATTAGGGGTTAATTATTGTAAGTAGCTGGCGGCGATGTTGTGGGGGGCAGATTAGGGGTTAATAAATGTAATATAGGGGTCGGCGGGGTTAGGGGCAGCAGATTAGGGGTACATAAGTATAACGTAGGTGGCGGTCGGAAGATTAGGGGTTAAAATTTTTAATCGAGTGGCGGCGATGTGGGGGGAGCTCGGTTTAGGGGTACATAGGTAGTTTATGGGTGTTAGTGTACTTTAGGGTACAGTAGTTAAGAGCTTTATAAACCGGCGTTAGCCAGAAAGCTCTTAACTCCTGCTTTTTTCAGGCGGCTGGAATCTTGTCGTTAGAGCTCTAACGCTCACTGCAGAAACGACTCTAAATACCAGCGTTAGAAAGATCCCATTGAAAAGATAGGCTACGCAAATGGCGTAGGGGGATCTGCGGTATGGAAAAGTCGCGGCTGCAAAGTGAGCGTTAGACCCTTTAATCACTGACTCCAAATACCAGCGGGCGGCCAAAACCAGCGTTAGGAGCCTCTAACGCTGGTTTTGACGGCTACCGCCGAACTCTAAATCTAGGCCTTAGTTAGTATGTTAGTATAGTTAGTGAGGTTATTCAAACAACAGATGCGGTTAATATACAGCAAGTGTAATGAGTGCAGTGGATTTGATTGAGGTTAAAGTGTAAACTAAAAATGGGTCAGCTAAAGGTGTATAAGCTCAAGTGGTGTGTGCTAAAAATGGTGTGTGCTAAAAATGTATTATAAATTAAAATTATGTCAACTAAACAGCTATAAAATAAATATACCTAAATTCATCAAGTGGACAGTTGTGCAAAAAAGCAATGTAAATGAAACTTAGCTAAAAAATAAAGTTAAATATTAAAGTTAAATAGAGCTAGGTTAATAAGGCAAAGTTAGTACAACTAAAACAGCGTAACTAAAATTTGGTATTAAAAATTGCCATTTCAAACACAATTGTGATAGAACTGTAAAATGAAAGTTCTTTTCTGTGCACAGATAAAGAGTGTTGGCATATGCAAAATGTTGGGCAAGTGAAATTTTCAGTGCCGTCTCCTTTTTATGTTAAAAGTACCTTGTAAGATCAGACTCACAGTCTTTTTTGTAATTCAATCCTATGGTAAAATCAAATGAAGTAATCCAAAGTTCAGGTAATACCAGGTTACCTTAAGCTGCTTTTATTCAAGGAAGCATCTGTCAGGTTGTTAATATAGTACCTTGTTTCTTTCCTTGTCCTTTGTGGTAAAGCCAGGTTACCACTATGAATTTCAAGCCGCATACAGGGCTGGTGTGACGTTAATGTGGTGCTTCCGCGTCTGGAAGCAGAGTAGTTCTCGTCTGGTCTTTTTCTTGATGATGGTAGTCTGACGTCACAGACTACGGTGGCTCAAATTATTCCTCCGCTCCCCGACATCGCCGCCACTAAATAAAGTTATTAACCCCTAAACCTCTGGCCTCCCACATCACTACTACTAAATTAACCTATTAACCCCTAAACCGCCAGCCCCCCACATCACAACAACCTAAATAAACTATTAACCCCTAAACTTAACCCTAACCGTAACCCTAACCCTAAACCTAACACCCCCTAACTTTAAAATAGAGCTAAATTAAAGTTCCATTTATTAACTAAATATTACCTATTTAAAACTAAATACATACAGATGGCCCTCGTTATACAATGGTTCAATTTACACGTTTCAGAATAACAACCTTTTTTTCCAGTCATGTGACTGCTATTGAAAAGCATCGAAAAGCAGTGCATTAATTAAAATAGCCAGTAGGTGGAGCTGTCCGCTTGTGTTGCAGCAAAGCCAAGCAAGCTGAAATTAATCAGTTTAACCAGACCTGAGCTATCGAGCAGATTTCAAAGGAACAAGATCTTCCTGTCTATAAATCAGCCCAGATTGGAATGCATAGAAAGAACTGTTTGCAGAAAAATACAAGTGAAGTCTTTGTTGTGTGATTATTTTATTAGGTTTATAATGCTGTTTAGCAAATGTTTTTGTTCATTTAACTTAGTTTAATTATATATTCTGTGTTGTGTGATTATTTTATTAGGTTTATAATGCTGTTTAGCATTTAAAGTCTTCATTTCAAAGCTTTATAAATAATGTATTAGGTGTTACTTATGACAATTTTGAGAGGGGCCTGGAACCTATGTCCCTCACTTCCAATTGACTTACATTATAAACTGGGTTTCAATTTACAACGGTTTCGATTTACAACCATTCCTTCTGGAACCTAACCTCGGCGTAAACTGAGGGCTACCTGTACTTATCTGTGAAATAAAACCTAAGCTAGCTACAAAATAACTAATAGTTATATTGTAGCTAGCTTAGGTTTTATTTTTATTTCACAGGTAAGTTTTTGTATTTAATTTAACTAGGTAGACTAGTTAGTAAATAGTTATTAACTATTTACTAAATACCTAGTTAAAATAAATACAAACTTACCTGTGAATTAAAACCTAAGCTGCCTTACACTAAAACCTAACATTACAAAAAATAAAAAACACTAAAATTACAAAAAATAAAAAAAACTACCATTACAAAAAATAACAAACAAAATGATCCAAAACAATAAAAATTATTCCTATTCTTATAACCTGTTTTTTTTTTAAAAAAAACACCCCAAAATAAAAAAGCCTAATCTATAATAAACTACCAAGGGCCCTTAAAAGGGCCTTATGTAGGGCATTGTCCTAAAGATAACAGCTCTTTTCCTACAAAAGAAAAACAAACACCCCCTAACAGTATACAAACCCCCATCCCCCAAATCCACAAAATAACAAAAGTAAAGCAAAACCTAATCTACCCATTGCCCTGAAAAGGGCATTTATATGGGCATTGCCCTTAAAAGGGCATTCAGCTCTTTTTCCTGCCCTTAAAAGGGCATTCAGCTCTTTTATGAAATGAACAACCCCTAATCTAAAAATAAAAACCCACCCCAAAACGAAAAAAAAAAAACATTACACAAAATAACAAACGAATTTTCCAAAAATATAAATATTATTCCTATTCTAATACCCATTTTTTTTTAAAAACACTCCATAATAAAAGAAACCTAATCTAGAATAAACTACCAATAGCCCTTAATAGGGCCTTTTGTAGAGCATTGCCCTAAAGATAACAGCTCTTTTTCTAAAAAAAAATACAAAGACCCACTAACATTACAAACCTCCACCCCCCAAACCCACAAAATAAAAAAAAACTATCTAAAAAACCTGATCTACCCATTGCCCTGAAAAGGTCATTTGTATGGACATTGCCCTGAAAAGGGCATTCAGCTATTTTGCTGCCCTTTAAAGGTCATTCACTAACTCCTATTTAGGTACTCACAGTTGTTGAAGTCCCACTTGAACGATCTTCATCCATCGCAGAACCGGCATCTTCTTCATTCCTGCGGAGGCAGAGCAGCAATGCGCGGAGGTCCAGGCTGAAGTCCGGGTGGAGGTCCATTGATCCGACGTGGAGGTCCTCTTCATGCGGTCGTCCACCGCACACTGAGGATTGAAATGCAAGGTACCCCTTTTATACTGGGGGTACCATTGCATTCATATTGGTTGAAAAATTTGAATCAGCCAATAGGAATTAGGGCTGCCAAAATCCTATTGGCTGTTCAAATCAGCCAATAGGATTAAAGCAGCTCTCATTCTATTGGCTGATTTTTTGAGTGGTTGTTACGGTTTGGGCTTTTTTTAAAATAGCTAAATGCCCTTTTCAGGGCATATATTTTTGGGGGTTGGTTGGGTGGTGGGTTTTTACTGTTGGGGGGGTTTGTATTTTTTTTACAGGTAAAAGAGCTGTTTAACTTAGGGCAATGCCTTACAAAATGCCTTTTTAAGGGCTATTGTTAGTTTATTGTAGGCTAGGTTTTTTTTATTTTGGGTGGGCTTTTTATTTTTATAGGGTTATTAGATTAGGTGTAATTCTTTTTAATTTTTGATAATTTTATTTGTTATTTTTCGTAATTTAGTGTTTGTTATTTTTTGTAATTTAGTATTTTTTATTTTTTGTAATTAGATAGTTTGTAATTTTTATAGTAGTGCTAGGGTTTTTTTAATGTGTATTTTTGTTTTCTTTCGGCTAGATTTAGAGTTGGGCGGCAGCCGTCAAAACCAGCGTTAGAGGCTCCTAACGCTGGTTTTGGGCTACCGCCGGTATTTAGAGTCAGTCATTAAAGGGTCTAACGCTCACTTTCCAGCCGCGACTTTTCCATACCGCAGATCCCCTTACGTCAATTGCGTATCCTATCTTTTCAATGGGATCTTTCTAACGCCGGTATTTAGAGTCGTGGCTGAAGTGAGCGTTAGAACTCTAACGACAAAACTCCAGCCGCAGAAAAAAAAACAGTAGTTAAGAGCTTTCTGGGCTAACGCCGGTTTATAAAGCTCTTAACTACTGTGCTCTAAAGTACACTAACACCCATAAACTACCAATGTACCCCTAAACCGAGACCCCCCACATCGGCGCCACTCTATTAAAAATTTTTAACCCCTAATCTGCCGACCGCACACCGCTGCCACCTACATTATCCCTATGAACCCCTAATCTGCTGCCCCTAACACCGCCGACCCCTATATTATATTTATTAACCCCTAATATGCCGCCCCCAACGTCGCCTCCACCTAACTACACTTATTAACCCCTAATCTGCCGACCGGACCTGAGCGCTACTATAATAAATGTATTAACCCCTAATCCGCCTCACTCCCGCCTCAATAACCCTATAAGAAATAGTATTAACCCCTAATCTGCCCTCCCTAACATTGCCGACACCTAACTTCAAGTATTAACCCCTAATCTGCCGATCGGAACTCACCGCTACTCTAATAAATGTTTTAACCCCTAAAGCTAATTCTAACCCTAACCCTAACACCCCCCTAAGTTAAATATAATTTTATTCTAACAAAATAAATTAACTCTTATTAAATAACTTATTCCTATTTAAAGCTAAATACTTACCTGTAAAATAAACCCTAATATAGCTACAATATAAATTATAATTATATTGTAGCTATTTTAGGATTAATATTTATTTTACAGGCAACTTTGTAATTATTTTAACCAGGTACAATAGCTATTAAATAGTTAATAACTATTTAATAGTTACCTAGTTAAAATAATAACAAAATTACCTGTAAAATAAATCCTAACCTAAGTTACAATTAAACCTAACACTACACTATCAATAAATTAATTAAATAAAATACCTACAATTATCTACAATTAAACCTAACACTACACTATCAATAAATAAATTAAATACAATTCCTACAAATAAATACAATTAAATAAACTAACTAAAGTACAAAAAATAAAAAGAACTAAGTTACAAAAAATAAAAAAATATTTACAAACATTAGAAAAAAATTACAACAATTTTAAACTAATTACACCTACTCTAAGCCCCCAAATAAAATAACAAAGACCCCCAAAATAAAAAAATGCCCTACCCTATTCTAAATTACAAAAGTTCAAAGCTCTTTTACCTAACCAGCCCTTAAAAGGGCCCTTTGTGGGGCATGCCCCAAAGAATTCAGCTCTTTTGCCTGTAAAAAAAACAAACATACAATACCCCCCCCACATTACAACCCACCACCCACATACCCCTAATCTAACCCAAACCCCCCTTAAATAAACCTAACACTAAGCCCCTGAAGATCTCCCTACCTTGTCTTCACCATGCCAGGTTCACCGATCGGTCCAGAAGAGGGTCCGAAGTCTTGATCCAAGCCCAAGCGGGGGGGCTGAAGAGTGACGTCCATCCTCGGGCTGAAGTCTGGATCCAAGCGGGGGCTGAAGAAATCCATCATCGGGCTGAAGTCTTGATCCAAGCGGGCGCTGAAGAAGTCCATCATCGGGATGAAGTCTTCTATGAAGCAGCATCTTCAATCTTCTTTCTTCCGGAGCCATCATCTTCCATCCGACGCGGAACATCCTCTTCTACCGACGCCTACTCGCCGAATGACGGTTCCTTTAAATGACGTCATCCAAGATGGCGTCCGTCCAATTCCGATTGGCTGATAGGATTCTACCAGCCAATCGGAATTAAGGTAGGAAAATTCTGATTGGCTGATGGAATCGGCCAATCAGATTCAAGTTCAATCCGATTAGCTGATCCGATCAGCCAATCAGATTGAGCTCGCATTCTATTGGCTGTTCCCTAATCTGCTGATGTTAGGGCAGCAGATTAGGGGTACATAGGGATAATGTAGGTGGCGGGGGTGTACGGAGCGGCAGATTAGGGGTTAAAAATAATATGCAGGGGTCAGCGATAGCGGGGGCGGCAGATTAGGGGTTAATAAGTGTAAGGTTAGGGGTGTTTAGACTCGGGGTACATGTTAGAGTGTTAGGTGCAGACGTAGGAAGTGTTTCCCCATAGGAAACAATGGGCTGCGTTAGGAGCTGAACGCGGCTTTTTTGCAGGTGTTAGGTTTTTTTTCAGCTCAAACAGCCCCATTGTTTTCTATGGGGGAATCGTGCACGAGCATGTTTGTGAAGCTGGCCGCGTCCGTAAGCACCGCTGGTATCGAGAGTTGCAGTGGCGTTAAATTATGCTCTACGCTCCCTTTTTGGAGCCTAACGCACTGAAAACCCAGCCATTCTGTGAACTCTAAATACCAGCGGTATTTTAAAGGTGCGGCCAGAAAAAAGCATGCGTAGCTAACGCACCCCTTTGGCCGCAAAACTCCAAATCTAGGCGTTTGATTGGTAGTTAGTTTAATTTTAGTTTAATAGTTATATTAGTTTAATTGTTAGTTTAAACTTAGTTTTTTTAATTTGACAGGTAAGTTTTAATTTATATTAAGATAGGGAAATTGTAATTTTAATATAAAGTTAGGGGGCGTTAGGTTTAGGGGTTACTAGTTTAAATTAGTTTATTGCAATGTGGGGGGGGCTTTTGGTTTAGGGGTTAATAGTTTAATTTAGTATATTTCATTGTGGGGGGCTTGCAGGTTTAGGGGTTAATAGGTTTATTATAGTGGCAGTGGTGTTGGGGAGCGGCGGAATAGGGGTTAATATATGTATTATAGTGTGGGCGATGTTGGGGTGCGGGGGAATAGGGGTTAATAACTTTAGTATAGTGGCGGCGATGTCGAGGAGTGGCAGAATAGGGGTTAATAAATTTTATTAGTGGCAGCGATGTCGAGGAGTGGCGGAATAGGGGTTAATAAATTTTATTAGTGGTGGCAATGTCGGGAGCGGCAGATTAGGGGTTAATAACTTTAATATAGTATTTGCGATGCGGGAGGGCCTCAGTTTAGGGGTTAATAGGTAGTTTATGGGTGTTTAGTGTACTTTGTAACACTTTAGTTATGAGTTTTATGTAACAGTTTTGTTACTCATAACTCTTAACTACTGCTCTCAGATGGGGATACTGGTCTTGTTGGTATAGGGCAGTGATTTTTAACCTTTTTTTTGCCGTGGCACACTTTTTTACATTAAAAAATCCTGTGGCACACCACCATCCCAAAATTTTAAAAAAAATCACACATTGTAGCCTAATACAGCATATATATATACACATACACACAAACACACACATACTGTATGTATTGTGCTGTTATGCCATGCCTCCTACAAACTACCCCTGCACTGGGAGTAAAAAACAAGCAAAGTTTAAAAAATATGTCACACTGTTGTCAGTCTGCCGTGGCACACCTGAGGATCTCTCATGGCACACTAGTGTGCCACGGCACACTGCTTGAAAAACACTGGTATAGGGTATAACGCAAGCTTTTTAGCCTCACCACAAAACTCGTAATGGCTGCGCTATGAAAGTCTCATGAAAAAACGTAATTTTTACGTGTGTGGGACTGACGTTGCGTTACAGGCTAAAAGACTTGCGGTACAGCTATACCGACAAGACTTGTAATGGCTGCTTTGCTGTTTTAACACTGAAATTACCATCTTGTTCAGCGTTAAAACACGAACGCACAACTCATAATCTACCTGATTGTTAGACTAGTATAGGTCTTTAGACTGATCAAATAAGAGCAGTTATTTTTATGTTCTTTTCCCATAGGGACATTATTTATTTGTCTATATCTATACACATATACTGTATATGTAAACATATGAGGATTGGTCTATGAAGGGGTTGTCTGCGTAATCAGGAGCATTGGTTAAAAGCACAATGCAAATAAAACATACAGAATATAAGAATTCTAAATAAAATAAAAAATGACGTGTGTGTATATATATATATTTAATTCAAATAATAACTAAAGCTTAGAACGGCACCCCATTCATGTTTCTCAAATCCACCCTAGGTATTTCAGAGTACTAACCATGTCCTTATGGAAAATCTGAGAAAATAAAGAATTCCATTGGTTATTTAGGATTGGTTTTAGCCAATGATTTTAACCTTTAGGGTATTTAAATGTATCTGTTGTTAAGGTCTCTCACAGCTATGAATAAACCAAAAAACCAAAACATGTCAGCTGAGTGACCGTTAACCTCTCAACTTGGATTGTACAGTTTTCTTTTTAAGCCACTGAAATAAAAGCTATATTTTAAAATAGCCTGTGCTCCTGATCGTTTTTTTACTTGGCACTAATGCGCTGTCAGCTTAGTGCACATGAAGAATTAGTTATCTTAAGGGGCGTTATGTAAATATTAAATATAAAATATTGCAAAAATAATAATTATTAATAATTTTTATTGATACTGTAAAATATACTTATATATTATATGGATTTTTTAGAATATTTTAGTACAGCTATAATAATTTTTTAAGTATTAATATTTTTCAATATTTTATATTTAAGAAATACATAATGCTCCTTAATATAACTCATGTCGGGTTATCGCACATGAAGAACTAGCGTATTGCTGTCTGACTTATGTGTGCAAGCAAATCCGTCTTTCTTCTTCTGCACTCTCCATTAAAGTCTATGAGGAGAAGAAATTAGCTCAGTTGTGATATCCGAAGTCCTGAAGTTAGCGAGCATCTCGTTTCGCTCTGAAGGAAAAGTTTTACTTTCAACTTGTAATATGATCAGAAAACCTCTTTCCAGCACAAATGTTTTTATAGTAATTAAAAGATAGCACAGGACACATAATTGAACAGTAACAGTGTGCTAAGTCTTCTGATATCAAAACCATTTTAGCTACTGTCTCCATTTACACACTTTAAAGGGACAGTCAACACCAGAATTTTTGTTGTTTAAAAAGATAGCTAATCCCTTTATTACCCATTCCCCAGTTTTGCATAACAAGCAGAGTTATAATAATACACATTTTACCTCTGTAATTACCTTGTATCTATGCCTCTGCAGACTGCCTCTTTATTTCAGTTAATTTGACAGACTTGCATTTTAGCCAATCAGTGCTCACTCCTCTATATGAAACACATGAACTAACACCCTCTAGTGGGGAAAAACTGTCAAAATGCTTTCAGATTAGAGGCAGCCTTCAAGGTCTAAGAAATTAGCATATGAACCTGCTAGGTTTCACTTTCAACTAAGAATACCAAGAGAACAAAGCAAAATTGGTGATAAATGTAAATTGGAAAGTTGTTTAAAATTACATGCCCTATTTGAATCATGAAAGTTTTTTTTGGACTTGACTGTTCCTTTAATTGTGTCACATTTGAAATAGAGATGTGGACATTGGCCTAGATTCTCCATAGCTGACAAAAAGAATGTGGCTCTCAGTCCTCTCTGAGCTCACCTCACTGAATTCTTAAAGAAAGATTTTGTTTGCATTTTTTTTTAAGTCATAGCAGTTCATGGGTATACACATTGATAACCTTGTTGAGTATGTGTATCTTATATCCTTTAATTATAGCCAATAAGAAGCAGAAATTAAAGAGCTCCTGCACTGATCTAAGCTAAAGGTCAGTAACCTACGGCACGTGCCATGTTTTACACTGGGATTCATTTTTAATGGCATTAGGAATGCTGTACCAGGGGTGACATAGATACCAATACATACCACTATAATAAAAGCTCAATGCATAACTACTAACAAAGTAGAAATCATGATAGCACATTTTGCTGTGCCTCATTTTGTAAATAGGTACATGTAAATTTCTTTGCGTCTTCAATGACCTCCAGGTCCACTGGTGAGACCAAGTTCCATAGTCCAGGAGAAGACACATGATTTCATATCACATGTACTAATTGAGATTTTAACAATAAGCTATTGAATCTATTACATATACATAACATTTAGATATAAGTGCAATGATAATATGGCGTACATAGTGAATTACAAGTTGTAAGAAACAATTTTTACAAACATATCAATAGTATCTGTCTTAAGGCCCGAAGAGCACTCTTATAAGACAGAGAAAATAAAAAATAAAAAATGAGAGGGTTAGAAAAAGGGATGGATCCAAAACTCAGTATACAAGGTTGTCAAGTAGGTAGCCTCTCCAGCCTAACTTGCTATCATTCCCTCTTTTTCATCTACCTGGCTGGTGTTCTAGCCCTTATGTACTCATCCCATGGACTCCATATAGAACAGTAGAAGTCCAAGCAACCCTCAGTTCGCAGCACATACTCTTCCATTTTCTGGATATATGTAAGTATATCTAAAACCATTGACATATGGGAGTGTCCTTTGCCAACTGCCTAGATATCACTAATTTAGTTGCTAGAAGTATGGTAACACACAGAGCTCTAGCTGGTTTCTGCAAATCTTGCAAAACTAAGTGGAGGAGAGCATCATCACTGGTTAGGTGTTGTACTAGCTGTAACTGGCGCAAAGTAGGTTCAATTTATGACAGACCCACCATATATGCATGTGTGTGCCTCTCTGAGTACACCCCCTCCAGCACTCAGCCTGGCGCAAGGGGAAGATGTAATGCAACCTGGTCAGGACCCAATGCCATCTAAGCAATAGCTTGATATAGAGCTCAAATAGATTAGAACATCTAACCGCCATTCTTGTATCCTGAATAGCTCTCTGCCAGCCCTCCTCCTGATGCACCCACCCCAGGTCCCTCTGCCAGCCTCTCGTGGCATGTGATTTAACAAATGCAGGGGAATTTAGCATGATCTTATAGTGAAAGGACAATCAACCTCTCATTGGTCTACCTGCCAACCATCTTCTTTCCCAATGAGTAAGGAGCCGGGTACCCGATCTGGGAAATCCCCAGGATAGTAATAACGAGGTCAGTCTCAAATATTCAAATTGCAAATCTTTGGGGCAATCTCTAACTGGAAATTCCTTTGGCGGCAGCACAAGGATATCATTTTTGTATAGATCCGACACCAGTCTAATCCTTAATGCTTCCCAGCGTCTGAATCTGGATCTGGGAGGCAGCACAGCAGCGCCTTAATTGAATGTGCTGGTGAAGGGTGTGGGGCTACCTGTTGATGAGAGCGAAGCGCTCGCCAGTATCTGAAACAAGTCTTAATTACAAAACTTTGTATCCCTCCAAGGACGTCAGCATGGTCAGGAATCCATGCCAAATCCTCCATATTCACACCTGCAGGCAAAGAAGCCTGTTCCAGCTGATACCATCTTGAGTCACTAGTTTTGACTGACCAGATGATGATATGTGACAGCATGGTCGCCTTGTAAGAATGGGTTATGTTAGGGGCCGATAGGCCTCTGCAATTCATAGGTTTTTGAAGTTGAAGGAGCGAGAGCCGAGAAGGATGACCCCTCCAGATAAATTTAGTGAGAACTGTTTGGAAATGATTTTAAAGGTAGACAGGGACAGCCACCGGGAGGCATCTGAAAAGATAGATCAGCTTAGGGAGTAACACCATCTTCAGTGCCATTATTCTCCCGGTCCAGGATACCTCCAAGGAGGACCACCGTGCAGTTAAACATCTGAATTCCTGGAGGAGGGACTTATAATTTCTTGGGCTCATGGGATAATTTGACGCACAGATGCCTCAACCCGTCTATGGACCATTTGAATGGATAGGTCCTCCTCAAGGTCTCCAATCTATCCGTTGGCATGCCCAAGGCAAATGCCTCCGTCTTCATGTAATTGAGCTTATAGAAGGACAGTCTTCCAAACTCCTTCAGCACCCCAAGCAAAGCTGGAAGTGAATCCTCCAGGTCAGAGAGGAACACCGTCAAGTCATCTGCAAATAACGCCAGAGTATGTGGGGTGTCATATAACAGGAGACTATGTACATCCAAGCTGGCCCTAAGTTTGGCTGCTAAAGGTTCGATAGATAGGACAAATACAAGGGGGGAGAGGGGGAAACCCTGCCTAGTGCCATTCTTAATGTCAAATGGTTTGGAACAGTATCCCGCACCTCTCACCCTAGCCGACGGGGCTGCATAAAGTGCCATAACCACTGAGATGAATCTATCCGGGAAGTGAAATGACCAAAGGGCCTCCATCATATAATCCCACCGCACCCTGTCAAACACTTTTTCAGCATCTAGTGACAGGGTTACCAGTGGGATCTCGAGAGAGACGCTGCCTCAGAAAAGATATTTAGCAGCCTCCTGGTGTTATTGGATCCCTGTCATCCCAGGGTGAAGCCCACCTGATCCGGGCGAATTATACAGGGGAGAACTTGGTTTAGCCTATTGACTGAGATCTTAGAATATATTTTCACGTCCCCGTTAATAAGCGAAATGGGGTGGTAGCTCTCGCTGGGGTCCTTACCTGGCTTGGGAATTGCAATGATAAAGGCCTCCAAGTATTCTCCAGGGAAGCTGCCCGAGTTGGATTCTACATTAAAGACCCTGGCCAAAAGAGTGCTCAGTATTCCCATAAATTGTTTTATAGAACAGGGCTCCATAGCCGTCAGGGCCTGGTGCTTTATGGAGTTTGAGACCTTTGATTGTGTTCACAACTACTTCAGTAGTGATAGCAGCCGTCAGGGAGTCTGCAAGGTCCTCTGGGACCTGTGGGAGTTGGAGTTCAGCTAAGAAATTAGCAATCTCTAGCTTAGTGGCGTATTGCACACCATCTGTCTCTTCAATTTGATATTATCGGCTGTAGTATCTAACGAAGGCTTCTCCAATATCATTCAGAGAATAATGTCTATGAGGACCTTGCCTAATGAAAGATATTTTATTCAGAAGAGTGCGCTGTCACAGTTTATGTGCTAGCATCCTATCTGCCTCGTCCTCCTTGTGGTAGTATTTATGTTTCAATAAGTAAAGATTGCGTTGAACTTTTTCAAGTTCAAGAAGTTCAATCTGCTTTCTGACAGTCTGCACTCTTCCAACCAAGGAGCTTTGTCTCCCCTTTTTCAGCTGTTCTCTCAGTGTAGTATACTCACAATAAAGCTAAGCCAGGGAGGTACCTCTCGACTTTTTAAGCTGATTCGCTTTACCTATGAACAGACCTCTCAGATAAGCCTTGAGAGCAGACCATAGCATTTGATCTGAGATGTCTCCTGTATTGTTGATCCTGAGAACATTCTCTATCTCTTGGTTCCAAGAGGCCAAGTGAACCTCCGAGAGTAAGTACTCTGGCAGGTGCCAAGAACCCTTTGCGGTTCCCAAGTGAACAAACAAAATATATATAAGAACTGCATCATGGTCAGACCACACACACAGCATGATTGTCGTGCCAGTGATCTCATCGAGGGACCAAGAATGGCAGAAGAAGTAATCCAGTCTTGAAAAGGAATAGTGAGAGGCTGAGAAAAACGTGTGGTCAGCGTCATCAGGATGGAGTGCCCTCCAGACATCATGTAGTGCAAGTTCCTAAAATGTTTGGAATACTTCTCTTCCCCATGAGAGGTGGAGGTTCCGCTACGGGTCTTGCTATCCCTGCATGGATCCCAGACCAGGTTACAATCCGCTCCTATGAAAACATGGCCTTGTTTAATTTTCTCTACTCTTCCCAGCAGCCTACGAAGGAAACTAATTTGATTAGCGTTAGGTGAGTATAAAGCCACCAAAGTGCACAGCACATTGTTTAAGCAACAAACATCAATTACATAGCGCCCCGAGGGGTCTACCTCAAAATATATGGATTCATAGGAAATGTGTCTGCTTATGAATATGGAAACTCCCCTAGCCTTTTAATGAAAAGTGGAGGAGAGGCATGTGTGTAATATTTATATTTAAAGGTAGAAGCCCAAGACTCAACCCAATGGGTCTCTTGAATAAAAGCTACCTCTATCTTGTGCGTGGTAAGGAATCTAAGGAGTAGGCTCCTTTTAGAGGGGGAGTTAAGGCCCTTAATGTTAAGCGTGCCAAATCTCATTTTAAGAGGGGGGGGTAGGGGGAAACGGAGGGGTGTTAAAGGGAAAACATTTTTAATCAATCAGAGGCTCTTCAGACTAGGCAGAGACTGCGGAACTCTGCCAAAAATAAATGATGCAGAGGGTAATCTACTTACCCCTTACCGCACAGGAGGAGTGGGGGTGGAGAAGAGGTCAGATACAATATTCCCCTCCTCAACCAGTGCATAATACAAACAGTATAACAAAGTAGATTAGATTGTGACCAACAGTATACAAGCAGCCTTCAATCATACACTCATCCTGTCAAATCTCCGGGGTAGGACATAGAGGGATATACAAGATGGGGGAAATGTAAGAAGCGGTGGAATGATAAGCACAGGACTTAATGTCTAGTCTATATCCCTTTAAACCTTGAGCCGTCACCCCATATGCTGCAAGGGGATTCCTATAGAGACATTGGGGAGGGAAGGGTGCATGTCAGCTCTAATATGGTGGTAATGGAAGAGGGGTGTGAAGCTAGAGATACATATAATAGTCATTCCCTCAAACATAATATATACATGGATCGTGGCCATTTCAGTTAATTCAGTGATACAAGCAGCCGTCATTCATCTAACCCTAACGTGTTTCCATAGTTAATAAAATGACAAGTAGCGGGCTAGACATGTGAGCACGGCAAAAGGCAAAGGAATTGCAGAATCAGGAAAAGGGTTTGAATAAACTCAGCAGTCAATTAATACTGAACTAGGTCCACCTCGACAGACCCCTTTCCTAAGAAGGCTACCTCCCCATCCACTGGCCTCTAACATGCAGTAGGATGTGAATATGTTCCCCGAGATATGGGAAGGGAGGTGTAGGAGTTCAGGCAAAGGGTCAAAGTGCATGCAGAGTAGAGGGTGAATGTGCATTCAACATGTAAGTGCAAAGTCGCCACCAACATAAGTGTTGTGGTTAAATGCAGGGGTCTAGGTCTCGTAGTTCTACAATGATACAACACCTACATCCGTGATATCAGGCTTGCTTATAAGTAGGTTACTAGCCAATAAACATTACAGATCAATACAACATCTGATAGAGACAACATATATGATGGAACCAAAAGAACAGAAATACATCAATCATCCAAAACTGTAACTATATAACATTCATCGTTGTGTCATCTTACCTTTTTCTTGTAGAGGGAAAAGAAGCATCAGGAAAACAAATTGAACATATCTGGTTTCAGTTAACTAAAATATGAACATTAAAGTCAACTTTAGAGTTCAGCAGAGTGCCAGAGGACCCCAATCCTTAAAGAGGTTGGGATCAGTCTAACAGGAAATTCCAAATGTTATCTAGATTCAGGAAGGTAACTCATGGGTTAGGATCTAGCCGGTTGGGTTCCAGTCTGGGGCCCCAGCCCTCAATGCATTGTTGACTTGTGGATGTTGGTTAGGGTCCTCCACATCTCCTGGTCACAGTTGCCACTTGCTCAGTAGTTCCTGGCCCTGTCTAGGGGAAAGGGCCGTATGTTGTGATGTAGTGATGATCAGCTTCGTGGGAAAACCCCAACGGTACCGGATCTGATGAGATCTTAAGGAGCTGGTGACTTCAGCAAAAGATCTCCTCTGTTGCAATGTATGAGCAGACAGGTTAGGGAACAACGTAACATCCTTAAACTGACCCGGGAGGGTGGGCTGCTGCAGGAGAGTCCTCAGTAGCTTCTCCTTATAGGAGAAGTAGTGCAAGCGTGCTATAGTGTCTCGAGGCTTATCCATAGAAAGGTTCTTTGGTCTGGCCACCCTGTGTGTGCGATCAATTCTACTCTCCTCTCCACCTGAAGATCACAGGATGGCTTGGAACAATGATTGCGCAAACTTTTCAAGATCCTGTGGATTTATTGACTCGGGGACACCTCTTATTCTTACATTGTTCCGCCGGGAGCGGTCCTCCAAGTCAGCCAATTTGGCTTCCAAGGAGGATATTTGGTCAGTAAGGTTTTGAGTATAGCTCACCCAATTGGTGTGGTCCACCAGCAGGTCCTCCTGCTTCCGTTCAATAATATCTGTGCACTCATTGACAGTAGAGATGTCCTTACGTAGATCATCAAAAGACCTTTCAAGCTTGTCAAATCTTTTTGCAAAAGACTGGCTCTGTCTATCTAGCAGTTGCTTCATGAAGTCTTCTGACATGTCAGGGGAGAGGGATCTCTCATCATCAGACAGACCAGGATTAGGGTCTCGAAGTGGCTGAAAGTGGTCATGGACACTGTTTTTGGCAGATACATTAGGCTTTTGCTTCCTCCTTGCCTGCTGCGACATTATGGAAGTTATTAAGGGTGTATTCTGGTAGTGCTTTCTGTTCAGCAAAAAGGAAGCAAGATCAAAGAATAAAACATATGCCGTCTGTACAGCATCAACGGTCACAATATGCTCTCACCGGCCAGGAGGGGAACCGTGGTCTTTTTAGACTATCATAATGTGTTTAAGCATACCTTTGCAGAAATGGGTAAGAGTGTCCCAAACAGTCTTTGACAAATACTAAAGAGTATGTGTGGAGGGGATATGAGGTGTTTGCCTCTTCATAGGGTCACATGTAATCTGGACAGTGGACTTCAGCTATTACGTTATAAGGGCTACTAGCTGAGGTTCCCAGCACCTCCCCCCAGGACTTATGTCCCCACTGGACCAAGACGGGAAAAGGGATGTGGGTATGACCTGCTGGTACCAGATCAGCAGGAAATGGAAGGGAGAAGCGCTGGTCAAGCCCCAGATGGTTCCCAAAATGTCAAGTCCTCAGCAGTTAGTTATTCCAGTCCCCTGCCCAGTATATGCTTAGAAAGGATAGTTGGTGAGATAACTAAAAATAAATGACACACAGTTCAAATGGCACATACAAATCAAGGCTCAGTGTCCAGGTCCACCCCTAGCTGCAACCCTCCTTCTATAGTTTGTGGAAGCGAGGACGTATGTGATCAGGAGGAAAAATACAGTCACTCTTAAACTCCTGAAGTGTGCAGCCCAACACCACCCCTCAGTGTCGGTTTATCAGTCAATGTCCTATTCCAGGCACAATTCAGCCGGCCATTGACACACCGGTGACCCTCCACTGCAAATAGTATAACCACTCAGGCTGGATCAGGATCAGAGTATGCTAAAGTTCCCCTGCAGTCAGACTTCCTATATGGTTTCACTGAGTGATTGTTTAATCCAGGTGCAGGGGCGCAATACTATGCTGGGCAAAATGGCGTTTCACGCCAAAAGGGAGAAACACAGCTGCACTGTTAATGTCCCCAATCTGTCCTGATCTTCGTCCCGTCCCCCCTGTATGGAGGAGATCTGCTTTCTAGGTGAGGTGTGATAGGTGGGAGTGAACAAACACCCTGCTTACCCCCTCAGGCTATTGCCGTCTTGCCACCGTCTCGTCTTCCTTCCCCAAGCTGGGTCCAGCTGCAGCCAACCTCTCAGGTATATGTTAGTGGCAGGAGGTCTTACAACAACTCCGGAGCGGAGTCCCGATCCCTCCGGAGTGCAGACTGAGTAGCAAACTTTTCGGCAGCGATCCGGTCCTGCTGCATAGATTCACTGCCACTGTCCGGACATCAGACCTCCGATACCCGTAGCACAATGTACACCCTCTGGGCACACAGCACAGGTGACACTTTTGTCCTAGTAG